>NW_011360979.1:0-4916 GCF_000735185.1 Notothenia coriiceps | reverse complement strand
GTCAACAAGATGCAACCAGAGTCAACAAGATGCAACCAGAGTCAATAAGATGCAACCAGAGTCAACAAGATGCAACCAGGGTCAACAAGATGCAACCAGTCAACAAAATGCAACCAGAGTCAACAAGATGCAACCAGAGTCAACAAGATGCAACAAGATGCAACCAGAGTCAACAAGATGCAACCAGGGTCAACAAGATGCAACCAGGGTCAACAAGATGCAACCAGAGTCAACAAGATGCAACCAGGGTCAACAAGATGCAACCAGGGTCAACAAGATGCAACCAGGGTCAACAAGATGCAACCAGAGTCAACAAGATGCAACCAGAGTCAACAAGATGCAACCAGGGTCAACAAGATGCAACCAGAGTCAACAAGATGCAACCGGGGTCAATAAGATGCAACCAAAGACAACAAATCTCAATGGGAGACAGGATACAAGAGAAAAGAGACGAGAGACAAATACAGAAATAGAGATGTAATAAAGATAACAGGACTTAACGAAATACAAGAAACTGTTTGTACCACATGACTTCATACTTTGAATGATTTTAATGTGTTGGTCAATTTATTTTGAAGATTAAAAAATGTTTTGGAGTAATTGTTGTTTTTAAATGTATAACCACAGCTTTGTGGATGTTTTCTATCACATATTGAATATACAGTTGCAAGAAAAAGTGAACCCTTTGGAATTACCTGGATTTCTGCATAAGTTGGTCATAAAATGGAGGAAGCCACTGCTGTCCAGAAAAAACATTGCTGCACGTTTGAAGTTTGCAAAAGAGCACCTGGATGTTCCACAGCACTACTGGCAAAATATTCTGTGGACAGATGAAACCAAAGTTGAGTTGGTTGGAAGGAACACACAACGCTATGTGTGGAGAAAAAAAGGCACAGCACACCAACATCAAAACCTCATCCCAACTGTGAAGTATGGTGGAGGGAGCATCATGGTTTGGGGCTGCTTTGCTGCCTCAGGGCCTGGACAGATTGCCATCATCGACGGAAAAATGAATTCTCAAGTTTATCAAGACATTTTGCTGGAGAACTTAAGGCCATCTGTCCACCAATTGAAGCTCAACAGAAGATGGGTGATGCAACAGGACAACGACCCAAAGCACAGAAGTAAATCAACAACAGAATGCTTCAACAGAAGAAAATAGGCCTTCTGGAGTGGCCCAGTCAGAGTCCTGACCTCAACCCAATTGAGATGCTGTGGCATGACCTCAAGAGAGCGATTCACACCAGACATCCCAAGAATATTGCTGAACTGAAACAGTTTTGTAAAGAGGAATGGTCCAAAAGTCCTCCTGACCGTTGTGCAGGTCTGATATGCAACTATAGGAAACGTTTGGTTGAGGTTATTGCTGCCAAAGGAGGGTCAACCAGTTATTCAATCCAAGGGTTCACATACTTTTTCCACCCTGCACTGTGAATGTTTACATGCTGTGTTCAATAAAAACATAAAAACATATAATTGCTTTTGTGGTTTTAGCTTAAGCAGACTGTGTTTGTCTATTGTTGTGACTTAGATGAAGATCAGAACAAATTTTATGACCAATTTATGCAGAAATCCAGGAAGTTCCAAAGGGTTCACATACTTTTTCTTGCAACTGTATGTTCTGAACAGATATCAATGAGACAAACTGTTGAAAAAAAATGATTAAAACTAACATGGTAAACCTCAGCATTCATGTTAGCTAGACTCTCGGGCTTGTTTAGCCTCGCTGCTGGTGTGGATAAATAGCAGTGAGATCAGAAATATGCAGATAAAACGATTTCACACCGGGGTCACGCTCAGGAGAACGTGAAGCAGCTTAACACACAAACACAAATATCTTGTGATCGGGCTGAGCAGCAGGGAGACGGGTTATTACTGGATGGAGAAAACCCTCAGAGCGGCAGGATTCAGGATTTGAGGTCAGAGGAAACAGATGAACCCAGATCAAAGCCACGTTAATGTCAAAGTCCACATTTAATGAAGCGTAAAAAGGTTAAGCACCGGTATTGGCATACAGAGAAATTATATAAACACTCACATCTGTAACAGTCATTTACAGTTGCATATATGGTCATTTACAGGAGTATCAGTGTGTAACAGCTCACAAGGACTGTGAAGCTTCACTTTTGGTTGAAGGTTTTTGGCTGTTAAGGTTTAAATATAAAGTTTTTACAGATACAATCCACAAGTCATAAAAAGCTCAAAATAGCTCACAACAAAGAGACAGGACATGACAGCTGGAAAGAAGCTTTCTGTGGCTTTTTAAAGCTTTGTTGAAGTTGTTTATATCTGGAACATGTAACCTCTGGACCAAAATAGACGTGAACAAAGACTTGAAAGAACTTTAAGCAACTTAGCATGGGCTTGCTGCTAGTTTTATATGTAAAGCTGTGGCGTTTTATTTTTTGCTGCTATTCCGAGAGTCAGATGAGAAGATGGACATCAGTTTTATTTATGTTTGTTTAGCCTATTAGCACACAACCCAGTCTCACGGCATTTCGTGTTATAGTCATTAAATTAATTTAATCNTGTGTGTGTGTGTGTGTGTGTGTGTGTGTGTGTGTGTGTGTGTGTGTGTGTGTGTGTGTGTGTGTGTGTGTAGGTTAATGCAGTTCTTATCAGCATATAGATATGCTGATAAGAACTGCATTAACCTACACACACACACACACACACACACACACACACACACACACACACACACACACACACACACACACACACACACACACACACACATATGCAGGAAAGAGAGCCATTCTCCACATTTCTCTCCAAACAGACAAGTTAATTGTGTTTTTATTTCAGGTTTATACACGTCCAGATTGATGGTTGAACAAATATTATGACTTCTGATCCAATTTTACTTGTTTACTTTGTGATTATATCAATTACACCAATTAAGTTACAGTTTTGATAATGTTTGGTCCAGTCTGGCTCAGCTTTTGTTGTTGTTTCTCATAAAAGAGGAATTTCTCTCTGATATTTTATTCGAATAATCCTGAGGGGAACGTGAATGACATTCATCTCAATCCATCCAAACGAAAATGGTCAAAGAAAGACCCAAAATGATGTCAAAACAGCTGGTAATGTTGGCAAACCAGCAAATAGCTTCTTTTTTTATTATAGTAATATCTCTATAAAGAAATAATTATAGTATACATATGTAGATATTTTGTACAGTTTCTGCACACTTCTGTTTTCCCTAGAACCTGAATGCAGCTGCTCTGCTCTGAGATAGTTGTTTTCATTTTTTCCAGGATTTTTCCATCCTAGCTGCAGGTTTGGCTGCAAAAAGGACGACAGACTGACTCTGCAGGGACACACACACACACACACACACACACACACACACACACACACACACACACACACACACACACACACACAAAAACACACACGTACTGGATCAGGCTGTCAGCTCAGAGCGAACAGAGGAATAAATCACTGCAGTGTTACACACAGGAAACAGAAAATCCTTGAGGGTGCCCTTTAACACACACACACACACACACACACACACACACACACACACACACACACACACACACACACACACACACACACACACAAACTGCAGCCATTTGCTTGCCTCCTTTAACACCTTCAGATACAGTAAGTCCCTGCTGCCCTTCACACACCGCTGCAGCTGTGTGTGTGTGTGTGTGTGTGTGTGTGTGTGTGTGTGTGTGTGTGTGTGTGTGTGTGTGTGTGTGTGTGTGTGTGTGTGTGTGTGTGTGTGTGTGTGTGTGTGTGTGTGTGTGTGTGTGTGTGTTTCACAATTCTTTGTTTTAACATATTTTCGAATGTTTTTTTTCATTGGAAGAACGATGAAGCTGATGTTTGAACCGCAGTCAAAGTCTAAAGCGATTAAACCGTTATGAAGAATATAGTCTGAGCTCTTCTGCTTGACTTTTTACAGATTGGAGTTTGAGTTCAAAGAGAAACTCCCTTAGGAGGGAACAGATTCTAGCCTCTGCAGACCATTGACATGCACACAAACCTATAGAACACACTATAGGAAGGCAAAAAGGATTATACCCTTTTTGCCTTTTGCTTTTGAACAGGGCAGTTTCATTGTAGGTGAAAATAAATATATATTTTTGGAAACTAGAGAGATTTTATATTTATTTGTAAAGTGTTATCAATCAGCCAGCGAACTTGAGTTTCAACAGGAATCGATGTCTGCTTTTCTTCTTCTTGCTCACACCCTGCGTCTCACAGCTGAAATACGATAAAAAGCACCTCACTCTGTACACGGACATTGATTCCCAATTGAAATTCAAAGAACATGTTTCTGTACCTGCTGGCTGATTGATTTCATAACCCTTTACTATAAATAAAATACTAGAAGAAGAAGGAGAAGGGGATTTTAACATGTGAGTGTGTGCAACTGATGGGAGACGCAGCAGAAGAAGAGGATTTATTTTCAGATTGCAGACGAGTCACAAAACATCCTCCATGAAGCTTTTAACCTCCGACCCCTCTGCTGACCTGCTGCTGTTCAAACTCACACAACTTTATTTAGAGCAAAACGAGAGGCTGAACGATCAGCAGCTGCAGGGAAGAAGAAGAAAGAAAAGGAAGGAAAGACAGCGAGGCTTTACTCAACAAATCAATCAGCAAAACACACACAGAGAAGAAGAAGAAGAAGAAGAAGAAGAAGAAGAAGAAGAAGAAGAAGACTAAATAAAAGGAGTAGGATTAATAACAATAATACACAACACTTATAAAAAGGTGCTCAAAGACGCTTTACAGATATAGTGAAAAGAAAAGAAAGGAACAACAAACAAATATATATTAAAGTTAAAGTCAAATAATACAAAAACAATCACACATTAAAAGCCAGATTGAAGAGGTGAGTTTTTGTGAGTTTTTTGAAGGTGGTGAGGTCGGTGCAGTCTCTGATGGGTTGT
>NW_011360978.1:7396-22745 GCF_000735185.1 Notothenia coriiceps | reverse complement strand
GAGTTCTGTGCTAAGTGCGTTAGCATTTTTTCATTCAGGGCTCATTTAGACGCTTCTTGTGAGACTTGTGTTTGCTTCGGTGAAAATGGTTCGTATCGTCAGTTAGCTGAGTTTCTTCCCGTTAGGTGGGTATGACACATTCATAGTTTGTTAAATGTTAAGAAGCCCTCAGACCACTGGCGGTTCTAGAACATTTTACATGGGGTGGCAAAGGGGGGGCAAGAGGTCATGCCAGGGTGGCATGGGAGGGTGGACAGTACGTGGTATTTTATACTGTATATATAACCTATTTATTGTTAAATCATGCCCTAACACAAGTGGTCTTAATGCACAAGAGAAACAAGGTGTTCAGACAAACAAACTCAAATATAGTATAAAACAGCAGAAAATACTCATGATACCCTCTAATCCTGTTTATTGCAAGTACAGTAAAACACGTAGTTATAATTGAGTACACAAAATTACCATCTCTTAAGAGAGCTAAAGGTGACCTGTGCAGCAACACATTTCAATAAATATTTGTCAATACTAAGAGCCGCTAGATTGTGCTGCTGTAATGGAATGTGTATGCAAGGAGAATAAAAACACACCATGTGGTCCAGCTGGAGTCTCATCTGCCTCCTGATCCCTGCCTCTGTACCTCTTTCTGACACTTCATCTTTATTCCTCACATACATTTCTTCTTCTTCACTAATGTCTTAATCTCCTCCTGGCTTTCTCCTGCTCTAACCCCCATGGTCTCTTTTTTCCTTTTTCTCTTTCTGTTCATCCTGATAACTTCTCAGATATGTATTTTTGTTGTTGTTGAATCACTCCAGCTACTATGGCCTGCAAGAGTCTACTTGTGAAAAGCACTGTCTCCTCCGGTGGTGCCCTCGGCTCCCTCCGCCGCCACACTGCCCAGCACACTGGAGATCACTATCCCGTCGGGGGTCGCCGGTACTCTGGTACTGTTATTTTGGGGGTCGCGGGCTGAAAAGTCTCATCATACTTAATCCTAGACACTAGCACATGGCATATTGTACGACTTTGTAATTTTTTAATGTTGATATATTTGCTCATAGCCTATATGCCTTTCACGCAGACAATAAAAGTGCATTTTGAAATGACAAACAGGTTTATGTTTCAAGTTTATTTGAATTGAAAACGTATTTTTAAACCCTTCTGTTCAAAGTTGATATTTTGTTTCTTAAAAGATTAAATCTTTAAAAACATGCTGTTTGCCATTTTTAAAGTTTGAGAAATTAAAATATAGGTCACTGACGTGGAGCTTTAGGCCTGCAATGCTTTAAAAAAAATGTTTTAGTTGTTTCAGTTTTGAAGAGTGAATATGGATGTTAAATACCCAAATTAGTATGAATAATCTTAAACAAGAACAGGATCTTGAGCCATGATGCCTGTTTTTAAAGTAGCCTACAGAAACATTCAGAATGCATGACGATTCCTTAAAAGGTTTTGTAATAGACCCCTAGTACTCTTAATTTATAAATTAATAATAATACATGTGAATGATTGAGCTCAATAGTTGCCTGACTGGCCCTCCTAATTTGGTCTAAAAAAGTAAATGATGATCATTGTGAAGCGGTGTCCAGCCCATATCAATAACATACCAAACTACAGGCTAATGTGAGATTCAGAAATTAGTTTTAAAAATCATGTCTTCATGTTATAGGCCTACCTTACATTAACCTGTTTGAAACCTTAATGATGTGATTATTTATATCTTAAAACCTTTAACAACTATATTTAGATGTTCATAAATATCTGCATTCATGTATAAATACATGTGTGGCAGTTAGACAAACATAATTAATAGATGATCTCATTATTACCTATCTTATATGTAGCGTACTAAAAGATAAAAATAAAGTTTACTAAGCCACCTTTTTGTTTTAATGTATTAATTATACAAAATTATTTGTGCTTAAAGTCATATACTGTTGTGTCTCAAACGGATAGACTAGGTTATTAATTAATTTGCCTAGTAGTTGCTTCAAATGCTACAATAACATTTGCAATTCGTTTTTAATCTGCCATGTACGGTACCAATGTCTCTCAGCCACCGTAGGTGTCAGGTGGGCGTGTCGTGTAGGGGGCGTGTCGTGTACTTGCTGCGGCTGCAGCTGGGCCAGTCATATCCAGGGGGCGGCCCCCTAGAGGAGAAACATAGCGTTCAGTTTGTCCTCTCAGGCTTGCCGTAGTGTTGTGATCCATTTAGCGCGCAGTTTAACACCAACCGGAATCAAGCTAGAAGAACAGTGCAAATATAAACCTTCTATGGAACTAACCTGTCACCTGAATTGAACGCACTAACTCACTGATAATACTTATATTTTAAATCCGTGGCATACATATCTGTGATGTAGTAATGAGCTCATTGGCTGTGAGTGAAGCAGACTGAGCTCCGGGCTGTTTCTGGGTAACTAGGGCTCGTTAGCGGTACATGCTAGCAACACGTCTCAGCATAACAGCCAAGCAGAGGAAACGACAATGGTAAGCATGCCGAAGCATTCATATATATTCCCATTTTGCACCAGGATACATTTGGGTTTTGCCAACTACCTTAAACTGTTTAAAAACTTGTGGTAAAAATCCTCATTCCAGAGAAGGAGTCTGGCTCCCAGTCAGGTTGCTAAACGCAAGCAAGGAGATTCATGTGACGATGAGGAATGGACATGTAACACTGTAAGTAAATAAACATCTTTATTATACATGTAATGCCTTATCCAAAGTTGCTTTATTCAGAGTTACCTGGAAAACCACCCTATTGTTGCATTGTCTGTATAGATACGCGAGTGACCGTAGACTGCATATTAAAGAGTACGCCAAACTCTGGCTGAATTTGGCAATTTTAGGTTTTCTTGATAATTGACTTATGCAAAGACCTCCCATAACATGTTTATGGAAATCTTTGAACCATAACAAATCCCTTTTCGATTCAGCTGATCTTCTGAGTCCCTTGGCAGTGTTTATTTATTGGTAGGGTAACTTTTAGTAACACATGAGCATTGGTACGTGCTGTATTGAAAGGTGAGTTATGCTTTTTCACAGGACAAAAAAAAAAAAAGTGATAATGAGAGGAGAGAAAGCCACATTTCTCCATTCAGAAAGCCTCTGACACAGCTGAACAAACTGCCTGAATGTTTGGATGGTGACAAGCATGTAAGCGTTTTTGAAATCTATTTAATTTTCCTGTGTTAATACAGCAATAAATGCATACTATTGAATCTATATGCTCATTTGTTTAAAATCCTTTTTACAGGAGGCATTTATTCGAAGTATCCTCTCCAAGCCATTTAAAATTCCTATTCAAAATTACACAGGTAACAGTTTTTCTTGTCACTATGGATTCATGTATAGGACAATAAGTAAACAAGTACTTACTCTGCTCTCCTGATGAATTACCCACAGGCGTGCTGGGAATCAGGGCACTTGGTCTAAAGCGCGCAGGAGTAAGGAAAGCTCTTCACGATCCCTTCGCAGAAGACGCTTTGGTTCTTTATGAACCCCCGATTCTGAGCGCTCATGACCTGATCAAAGCTGACAAGTAGGTTCAGAACATATAGGATTATTCCTTGGTTTGATCACCTTTAACATAGGCTACAGAGAAAATGAATGTGGGCTTTGTACCGGTTCTAGAAAATACTTCATATCCTTAACTGCCATTGCTGTAACTGTGCCATTGGTGGGAGTTTTTCATTTGTTTTCCTTTGTCTTTTTCAGAGATAAAATACAAATCCATGTTGTTGTGGATCCAGTTTTAGGAAAAGTACTCAGACCCCATCAGAGAGAGGTAAACACAAGATATATTTTTCTTATCTTCTCTGACCAAGAAAGCAAATTGCATAAATATGACAATATTGTGTAATAGTGGATAATCAGAAATCCTTTATATGTCCCACAGCTGTAGATGTTTCTCTATTGATAAAATATTCTGTCTTCGATTTCTTTAGGGGGTGAAGTTCCTGTGGGAGTGTGTGACGGGAAGGCGTATCCCCGGGTCGTACGGCTGCATCATGGCAGATGAGATGGGCCTGGGGAAGACGTTGCAGTGTATCAGCCTCATGTGGACCATGCTGCGCCAAAGCCCTGATGTAAAGCCTGAGATAGACAAGGTCATTGTGGTTTCACCGTCCAGTCTCGTACGTAACTGGTACAATGAAATAGCAAAGTGGCTGGGAGGACGCCTTTCACCAGTCGCCATCGACGGAGGTTCAAAGGAGGAGATCGATAGAAAACTAGGTACCTCTGTCTCCTCATGAGAATTCACAGCAAAGTTAAAGGGGCCATATTATGCTTTTGGGGTTTTTTCCTTTCCTGTAGTGTGTTATTCATACCAATGTTGATGATTTTGATTTAAAGTCATAGTAACTCTGATGATATTATTGCAGTTTATAATTTACATTTTGCCAGTCATCCATGATCATTTAAAATTATTTCACCAAAACTAAAATGTATATATCACTTTTACAGTGCTCAAAGATGCTTTAAAAGAAAATAAAGAAAATATACACCATATAAAAAAGAAATAGTGTGTAGGCCTTTTGGACGTGAAGTCATGGTACTTGGACAATATCTGGTTCAGCATCCAATATTTAATTCATAATATCCTTGTTGGAGTATTGTCTGCATATTAAGGTATTTGTTTTCTGTGGTTTCTACTAGTGAACTTTGTCTCTCAACATGGTTTGAGAGTAGCCACCCCGATCCTGATTATTTCCTACGAGACATTCCGACTGCACACCGCGGTTCTGCACAAGGGAAAAGTTGGACTTGTCATCTGTGACGAGGTATTTACATATTCTTTAGAGCTGTGGCAGACTGATGAAACAATGATTTAACATTTATTATTGTGTGTACTGTAGGGTCATCGGCTGAAGAACTCTGACAACCAGACCTACCAGGCGCTGAATGCCATGAGTGCCCAGCGGAGGGTGCTGATATCAGGCACCCCAATCCAGAACGACCTACTGGAGTACTTCAGCTTGGTCCACTTTGTAAATGCTGGGATCCTAGGTTAGTAGCTTAAAAACAGCTATTACACATTTCTGTTATCTCTGCTGTTTTTCCTGACCCCCCCTTTTTTTTTTTCTTACCTCTTACCTGGCAGGTACAGCCCAGGAGTTTAAAAAGCGATTTGAGCTTCCCATCCTCAGGGGTCGAGATGCAGAAGCCAGTGATAAAGACAGACAGATTGGGGAGGAAAGGCTCAAGGAGCTGATCAACATCGTCAACAGGTGAGCTCAAACGGCATGCAAGGTACTTTATATGTAAAGGGGACCTATTATGCTAATGTTCAGGTTCTGTGTGTGGGAGATTTGTCTGCCTGTGTGTGTCAAATTGCACTAATTAGCTTATGTTGATTAGCATTTATCAAAAGTACTTTCTCAGCTATTGTTAAACCTGTTTTAATATTCTGCCTCTACAGATGCTTGATCAGGAGAACATCTGACATCTTGTCTAAATATCTTCCTGTGAAAATTGAGCAGGTTGTGTGTTGCAGGTATGTTGGTTCATTGTGTTTCTTGTGTTAGAAAGTTGAGAATAGGTTGTAGCCATTTTTTCATTGTAAACAAAATGTTGGTCTCATTTGAAATTGTTTTTTTTGGACATAAACATTGTTTTCAAGGAATCACGAACGATTTTCCAAAGTTTCAGCACCAATACCAAATGTGTAAACAAAAATTCAATCCTTAGATACCTTTCTTCAAACAAAATGTTTATTTACCAAATCAAGCCTATTTTTTTTATTTGACACTAGTTTATAATGCTGTCTTGAGAAAAACATGCAAACACCTTTTTTTATTTGAAATGAAGCTGATGGAAATATGGTTCCGGACACATTTCATACGGTTTTCAAAAGTATTGATCATCCAGACACAACTTTACTCTATGTCTTTGTATGAATTTTAATATTGTAAATTAGAATAATTATATTAACACAATGTCCGTTTCCCTGCAGGCTGACTCCTTTGCAGTCAGAACTCTACAAGCGTTTCCTCAAACAGGCAAAGCCCATTGAGACATTACAGCAGGGAAAAATAAGTGTCTCCTCCCTGTCTTCCATCACCACACTTAAGAAACTGTGCAATCGTAAGTGCAAACTCCAAATATATCACACTGTTGCATTTGTGGAAAATATAGCTATCACGCAAAAACACTATGCAAAGTTTACTTTTGTAGAAATACTAACTCCTCCTCTGTTTTGCAGACCCAGCTCTGATCTATGAGAAGTGTCTGCAGAGGGATGAGGGCTTTGAAGGGGCGCTGGAACTCTTTCCCTCTGGCTACTCCGCTAAAGCTGTGGAGCCTCAGCTCTCTGGTGAGAACATGTCAAAAACCACTCTGTACAAATCTGCTTTTGGTGATTACATATACTGCTGACATCCATTTTAGAAGTTGCACATTTGACAGGCCACATGAAGACAAACTGGTTTTCTTTCTTCCAGGGAAAATGCTGGTTCTTGATTACATTCTGGCAATGACAAGGTCTACAACTAGTGACAAGGTGGTGCTCGTTTCCAACTACACTCAAACACTGGACCTCTTCGAGAAGCTCTGCAGATCTAGAAGGTACTTTTTGGGGGGGAATCCACCATTTATTTGTGACTGTATTTTATTATTTTTCAGTGAGCAACAACCCTCCTCTTCTTGGTCTTTGACAGATACCTCTATGTGCGACTGGATGGAACAATGTCCATCAAGAAAAGGGCAAAAGTTGTGGAAAAATTCAACACTCCGTCTGTGAGTTTGACACTGTTTAAAAAAAGAAAGAAAAAAGGACTAAGCTTTGCGAGGCAGTTAAAGAAACTTCTGAATGTTTTATTTCTCAGAATCCAGAGTTCATCTTCATGCTGAGCAGCAAGGCTGGAGGATGTGGCCTGAATCTGATTGGTGCTAATCGCTTGGTTATGTTTGATCCTGACTGGAATCCAGCCAATGATGAGCAGGCGATGGCGCGGGTGTGGAGAGACGGCCAGAAGAAGACCTGCTACATCTACAGACTGCTCTCCGTCAGTTCAACACAGCTCATAAAATGCACTCATTGAATCCTTCAACATATTTCAGGAACATTTAAAGCTGCAGACATAGCTTCCATATTTGATTTGTGTGTTTGTATGCTGGCAGACGGGGACGATTGAGGAGAAGATCCTTCAGAGGCAGGCACATAAGAAGGCCCTGAGCAGCTGTGTGGTGGACGAGGAGCAGGACGTGGAGCGCCACTTCTCTCTGGGCGAGCTCCGAGAACTCTTCCATCTGAACGAGGAGACCATCAGTGACACACATGACAGGTATGGAAAAGAAACAGTGCAGACTTTTTTTAGAATTTCTTTTGCTGCTCAGCCTTGTGAAAAAATGTGAAACTACCTCATTTAAGATACATAGAATCTGTGCTGAAAACCCCCTGATCATACTAACTGTGTGTATTACCATACTGGTTTATATGAGTTATGGATGACCCTGTCTTTTTGATAATGTTATAGAAGTAGGTAAATATTTAAATGATAACTCACATTCCAGTGGACGGATGCAGAATACAGTGTAAATTCAAGACTTAGAGTATGCACGCTGGTGTGAAGTCTGTTTTAACTATTCACACATCAGAATCAGAAATACTTTATTGGTCCCTGAGGGAAATTGAGTTTTGTAAAAGTAAAGTAAATAAAGAAGAATACCATTTCTATAAACATCTGTTTTAGTGATTATATTGTAAACAAAGTATATTACTGTTAACTGTTCAACTGCTTGAATTATTAAAAAATATATATAATTGTATAGCTACATTTCAATTATTTTTTAATCATTATGGTTTTAATTCTATTGTAGCTTATGTGATTTATATTGTTTATTTATAGTCTATTAAATGTAATTATATTGTGTTAAATCAGCTACAATCTAATTTAGTATATGTAGGTATTATTATTACAATTAGTTACAATGATTGTATTCATTGTAAGTAAACTAAGTCCAACTGACAGAGAGCAGATCTGACTGTCATACAGAAACACACCGTAGCTGAATTTGTATATATTTACAGACATCAAGAAAAACAGACCCAGTACTGCCTCTTTCCTTTATTTTGTTTACGCCAAACACACAAATGTCCCCATCTGATCACTTCATATAACAGCATCTTCCTCGGAGATCTGATCTGAGCCTGCAGCCTCAACATTGCCACACTGTATGTAATGTGCTAATCGGCCTCTCTTCCTCCCTCTTGTGTTTCTGTCAGGTTTCGCTGTCGCCGCTGTGTGAACGGCAGGGAGGTCCGGCCTCCTGCAGAGGCCTCCGACTGCACCAGTGACCTCTCCCAGTGGAACCACTGCTCTGACAAGAAGGGCCTGAGGGACCAGGTGTTGAAAGCCTCCTGGGACGCTGCCGTCTCATTTGTCTTCCACCAGCGCTCTCATGAGGACCAGAAGGGCGTAGTATAGCAGGAGGGACTAAACAGACTTTATCAAAAGACTACATGTACCGTTTGTGCTGATATTTATTTGTTATTCTGTTTTTTTAAATGAAAGAGAGGAGCAGGATTGGTTATCTTTCTGTTGTGAATCCAGTAACTTCTGCACATAAACAACTACACTTCCTGGATTTGAACACATTTTAATAGCACATGCACACAAGTACCAGTACGTTTTAGTACTTCATGCAGGCGACTAGTGCCGATATAAGTCGGTGCATGATTGTGTGTGCGTGTGTCTCTCTATACGAGTGCCGCTTCATTTACCATCATCAGTGTTTTCAATGTAGATTCACTGTACACGGGTACAAGTGGAAAGTTATAAAAAATATAATAAATGTTTTTCAAATACAAGGTTGCCTACACATCACCTTCTTATTAGAGTCTGAGACCACTTACTGCTGTAACTCCTATAGGCATTGTTCGATCGGCCTGAAACGTCCCGCGTTTGCTATCGGCCGACACCGGAAAGCATTGCATGACGCGTCAACATGCGGACAACAGCGGACCTGCACCGAGCTGCTTGCAGTTTTAATTCATACTGTTTATTAAAAGTGTCAGACATTTGATTTGGAGTCAGTCCATCTCTTTATGAATGTGACATTTTCCCATAAATAAAATGAACTGTACAAAAAAAACAAATATCTTTATTCAATACCTTTTTAAATGAATGCAATTATAGAATAGCAGAACAAATAGAACCAATGACAAATGTATAGTTTATTCTTCTGATTCACACAAAGAACAAGATAATTAAATATCATTTTAATCGTTCCAGTTTGCTGGATATATTCAACGTTAACGAAATTAAACAATAGGAAGTTCAAGAACATAAACCTTGGATCTATAAAAAGAAAACAATGATGCTGCATCGCTGCGGTAGGTGGCGCCATATACCTTTCATCTTGGTTGGTCGACCGCCATTAAAACTAGAGAAATAGAAGAGCCGGTGACTGTATTGTTATTGCTATATTACATCCATTGGTGAAGTAGCTGTAACTCATTATTTGCCAACCACAACGTGAAGCAAAGGGACCAGAAGCAGACGGAACCAGGGCTGTGTCCCGGTAGTTGGTTAACGTTTCAAACAGCATCGTAATTAACGACGTTGTAAATGAAACACACATAAATGCTAGCAATGGGGGACACTGCCCGCAAAGCAGACCAAATAAACCGAAAGGATGCATGTCTCACTTTAAAGGAGATATGTTTCCTAGCTGTCCGGGAACATTATGCTGCTCTGGGCTTTGAGGCTGTTATTGGTAAGTCGTGTTGAATAACAGGGAGTTGGCTAACATGACACTGTTAGAAGCTAGCATGTAATTTACCTTCGCTTATGTCACATATCCCATACAGCTAGCACCTCATTTACTTTCGCTAACTTTAATATCCCCATAAGTAAAGCCAACCAGCTAACAGTTTACGTTAAATTGAACTCCATTCAATAAACCTGCAAATGGCAATATTGTTATTGGTTGTATTAATTATTTTTAGGACGGCAGTGGTAGAATGCAGTTAAGTACATTTACTGAAGTATCGTACTTGAGTACAATTCTGAGGTACTTGTACTTTACCTGAGTAATTTCATTACTCCACAACATTTTAGAAGCCACAAGTACTTTTACCTTTAGTACTTATTTAGATGCCATTTAGAATGCAGGAATTTTACTTGTAACAGAGTGTTTTCACAACCAAGTATTGCTAGTTCTAGTTATACTTAAGTATGACATCTGAATACTTCTTCCACTACTGAAGGATGGTACATATCCCAAACTAACATTCAAGGGGACCCCCCCCCCCCCCCCCCCCAAAAAAAATCCACTCAAAGTTGTCAGACTTGGCTTTGTGTGTAACGGATAGGTTGACGTAAAATAACATTTGACTGTTTGCACTGCCCTTAATAACATTACTTCGAGTACTTTAAAATAAACGTTACCAAGTTTGGTATATAATTGTTATGTTAACTTGTAACGTTACTCTCTTCTTGTACACCTCACAGTACACATGTAACATCAATTCACTTCCTGGTCCCTCATTGATGATTCCAATTCACTTTGAAAGATAAATCTATGCTAAAGTTGTATTTTGTTTTGTAACTGTATACAGATCTACCAACGCCTCTCATTAAGGGTCTTCTTCTTCATCTGACTGTATGCCAACTGGATGAGCTCCAGCCTGCCCTAAACAAGAGAGGTACGAACTGAGGAAATGTACATTTCCTTTGTTCACAGAAAGTGTACTTTTGTTTTGATCAGAATTCATGATTAAGATTCTATTTTCCACTTTCTCTTTGCCTTGTTTCAGGTATATCAACTCATGCCGGATGGATCGGAGTCCTACAGGAAATGCGTGGACTTAACCATGTAAGTACAATGGCTTCTTTGATTATCTCGTATAGTAACAACCAGAACCCGGATGTAATATGTATCCTGTGTTTCATTTCAGGCGATAAACTTCCACACAGAAGAAGAGGCCAAACATGAAGTTATGAGAATTATTTTCACTCTAGTATTCTACGGCTACACCAGCCAATTTGTCCAGAAAAACATCACACATTTGAACACCCCATCCTTCCTGTTGGCTGCAGCCAAATGTATCAAATATTTTTTACTCGATACTCCAGTTGAAAGTTTAACTTCTGAACGACGGCATCTTCTGAAGCTCTTAGAGAAGGGTATCAGGACGGTTTGTGTCTCAAAGTGCATGGATCTATCAGACAGGAAGACAGATTTGTACGTCCTCCATCGCCTGCTAGACCACGGGGTTGCTAAGAAAGTTGTTATAGATGTGAAATGTTCCCTCATGCTGTCCTGGATTCTACTCAACAGGGGATCTCAGTTTGTAAGCCCTGAGCTCAGGTCCCTAATGCAGAGAAAAATGGCAACATGTAACTTACAAGCCTATTCAGCCATTGCAGACAGGGCCAGTTGCGGTTTATGCATCAAGACTGCGGCTTCAGAGGATCAGGATAATCACGTTGTTCCCTGCAAACGTTTGAAGTTGGATTGTGTCGAGGAGAAAGAATGTGGAAAAGCCAACCTTGATGTGGACCTGAAGTTTCTCTGTCAAACCTTCGCTCCGCGTGAAGGGCCCTCAGCAGGGGCCTGTCCGTGGGGACAGATCGAAAGTCTGGAGATCAGGAAGTGTGTGTCGGACACCTTCACAGTGCTTAACAATGCCCTGCCCACATGTTTCTTCCTGCGCTCTCTAACTCTTCACAGCATTAGTAAGTGTCTCAAAATGAATAATAATTTAAGTTTATGAACAAACATCCAACATTGGTAGCAGTGGATAATTAATGGTGCCCTTTGTTTATCCTTGACAGTACCTTAAACTCCATTTAAATATGTTCAGTATGATGACAGTTCAATGTCCCAAACTTGCCCTCAAGAAGTTCCCCTAAAATCTCCAAATGTTCAGCTTTGTGTGTAGAACAGTTGGATGTTAGCACATTGTACGTGATAGGCACGGACAATGTGCAACAGAGCCGGCCAGCTAACCAATCAGAGCAGACTGGGCTCTGGTTTCAGACAGAGGGTGAAAAGAGGTGCTGCAGCACAGGCAGTATGAGAACATTAAAGCATGGAAACATGTCACAGTACAGACACAACATACACATATGAACCTGAAGATGAGCATAATATGTCCTCTTTCTAGATATTATGTAAAACAACTAACAATATCAAATGTTGTCTGATAAAGCTGTTAACAAAAACAACATTAAGTCAAACAAACATCTGAAAATGCAGATGAATGCACAATAAAGGTGCATCTTAATCTTGACATTGAACTTGTTGTTGAATGTTGCTGTACTGAATCTATTGAACAAAGTTGAAGATAACCTTACTGTCACAATAGTTAAACCTGACGTATTAGTGTGCAGGAAATTATTGTGTTTCTGTGTGTGTCTGCAGCTTCATTCAGAGATGCGGATGTGCTGGGCCTGGCCAAAGCCCTGAAGACGCTGACGGAGAGCTGCCGCAGCTCCCTCACGGAGCTCAGCGTCAGCGTGCTGCCCTACGCCGGGCTGCTGGAGTTCCTGCTGGACGCTAACCCCCACCTGACCTCCCTGCACGTGGAGATCCAGACTGCCATGTTGGGATCACGCCTCTTACTGCGTCACCCCGGAGCTGAGGATCCAGACATGCCAGGTGCTTTGAAGCTGCTACCAAATGAAGTAATATCTAAGTAGGCAGAAAGTGTATCACACCTGTTGAACCAGCCAAGAACTAAGAAGGGCTGCACGATTTGGACACAATAAAAAATGGGGATTATTTTGGCTGATATTGGGAAAAGGATATAGGAAGTATTGATTGTTTTTACATCATTATTCTCATCCTTGAAAAATATTTGATATCTCTTTTGTTAAGTTTGTAAAATACTATTAGTACGCCTGAATGTCTCTGAAATTCCAGATTCAAAATTGCATTTGAACAGATATTCTGCCTTTAACAAATAGGTGCTTCCCGCTTTATGAATATCAAAATTTCAATTACATTTAAATGAATTGTGCAACAAATCCTCTACAGGTTGAGGGCAGAGTAACTTCAACATTAGAGAATGTTTTAAACAAGAGACGGTCATCACATTGTACAGATGAAAGAAAGCAATGTAAGATAACCATTAGTTTTTTTCTACAAATGCAGTGTTTATTTTTGGTAGTTAAACCACTTTACAGTCAATCAGAAGTTAAAAAGTTCAGAAAAACTTTTTTCGAAGATAAAACTAAGGCAAACTTAGGAATTGCACCCTCTGAGGTGACCGTTTGCTGTCCTCCACAGAGCTGCCTCTGCAGAAGCTGTCAGTTAAAGTGGCTGAGCTCCAGCTGACAGATCTGCACTTCATCACCAATGTTCTGAGACACTCTCCTCATCTCACCTCGCTCCACATCGCGGGGATGAGGTTACCAACTGGCTCCTCTCAAAGCCTCCTGCTCAGCACTCTCTCAGGTAATGTCCTGTCACTGTTAGCTCCTGAAAGGCACAAAGCGCCAGGGCACGGAGGCTTGATAGAGATCTAAGTCAATACAACTAAGATACATTGACATCTTGACTCATGAGTCTGCTCACATGGTAACAAAAAAAGGCCTAAACAAGGGCTTCTATATGAGTATTGTATGTGAACAAATACTGAGCACCTGTTTTAGGTCATATATGTGCCCTAAAGAACACAAGTATTTATTTATAGTACAAAGATTTACATCTTTTTTATTGTCTTTTTTCCTCATTTATTGGTTATAAGTTAAATATAGAAACACAACAGCCTTATCTTCATAGATCTGATTAAATGTTATATTAACTGCTGCTGATATTCTGAAACGTTAACCACGCGAAAGCCCGACTGATTCAGTTTTTTTAAGGTTCATACTGATACTGATTAGTTAGTTTATAAAACCTTTCAAATAATATTTGTGCCTGATCAGTTGATCTGACTAATTCTATACTAAGTCTTATCTGAAGTGCTGTCAGTAACGACTTATTTTCCACTTTTAGGCTCCAATCAGCTCCTGAGGAGTCTCCACCTCGAGGATGTGAAGCTGTCCGATTGTCTCCCTGAAATCCTGAATCTACTGAGGAACTGCAAGTTGGAAGGTAAGAATACCATTTTGTAAACGTGATCCTGTGGAACACAAAAAGGTGATCAAATCAAGTTTTATTTATATAGCACATTTAAAAGCGATTTTTGGTCGAGCCAAAGTGCTGTACATGTAATAAAAACACATTACTACGATCACAATAAAAGACAATAATTGACAACAGAAATATAAAAAAAAAAACACAGGGATAGTCAGGTGTCGTGCTCTGCCTCTGACTAGAAGGCCAGAGAGAAGAACGTGTGTTTTTAGTGAGGATTTAAAAACCCCTAGTGTTGGCCGACCTCACATGGAGGGGCAGAGGGTTCCAGAGCCTGGGGCCAGCTGCTGCGAAGGCTCGGTGCCCTCGGGTTTTAACCTGTGATAGATTTGTGAACAAAACTAACATTGCTTTTTATTTAAATTAAATACATAATAAATATTTCACATCAAAAGAAACAACAACGTTTTAACAAATCGTATTAAATAATCTGATAACAGAACTGTAAACAGAATAGCTGAAACTTTAACAAACTAAATAACTCTGATACCTCTAATCATTAACCCATGTATGTATAATTTTGTTAACTCTGTGTGTTGCTGACGTGGAAACGTTCCTCGTGGATGGGGCTACAGAGCTACTAGAAAGACAGTGGAACCCGGTGCATTTCTCCGTCTGGATGTGGAGCACTTTTGCTAAATGTTTAGACAAATTGCTCGTTTTACCGCCATTACATGCTAAAATCGTATTGCACTTTAGGCAACGAGCATTGTCCACATCGAGACATTTAACCACACCTCAGAGGCTTAGTTCTCTCTGCCATCTCCGCCGAGTGTGTGTGTTGCACGCATGTAGCCGCCGCGTGTGTGTGTGTTGTATTTAGCAGCCGCGTGTGTGTGTAAACTGCCCCGCCCCCTCGCACACAGAGAGGAGAGTGATGGGAATTATGGCTCTATGAAGGGAGCCGGATCTTATGGCTCTGTTCCTTTCAAAGAGCCGTTCAAAAGAGCCGTTTTTTTAAAGGGGGCGGGGTTACTAGGTTTATCTGCGAAATAGTCACCAGTCAATCAATGGCCAAATTAGTTGCCAACTAATTCAGTCGTCGATTCGTTGGTGACGTCATCACGTGTGTTTTTACGTGCCGTTAAGCTCCAACGTTATCGGTCTTTTTATCGGTACTGGAGAAATTTAAAACATATGTATTATTGCTACATAAACATTATATTGTTTCTAACATGCAAAAAGTCAAAAAAATGCATCTCTATATTTACGATCTTTCCAATCCAGACGAGAGATCTCTCTCTAGTGATGT
>NW_011360978.1:0-6813 GCF_000735185.1 Notothenia coriiceps | reverse complement strand
CTAAGTTTTCCTGAATCCTCTTCTCTTGACCCGCCCATGAAATCTCTTAGGCTTACGTGAAAGTCTGATAGCCTGGACAACATACTACGCGGTCCGCCTGCAGTAACACACGCAAGACGACGACACACCTTTGATACCTTTGAGTGTCACAAGATATGTTCGCGCTGATGTTTGTACCTACAAATTATTCTTGCTCCCCTGAGTAGATCTCCTGAGACGTGGGCACGCACTACGAACGACGAAATACGAAATACTTGCACTTGTTGTCTCTTTGTATAAGAAGTACTGGTTTTCAACCTTACCTTTATTTTTTCCTTTTCACTCTTTACATACGAGAAGTGGGAAGATGGAGGCCCAGGTGTAATATGTTTACCTAGGGTTTATGAATACGTAACATACTTTTATAGAATTTTAGTAATGTTTAACATAAATAAATATTTGCAATCAGGAATTGTTGATAGTCCACATATAGTGGTAAAGTTTGTAGAAAATTTTTCAACTTTGTTTGGCGGTGTGTCGAGTCACTTTACAAACTGAAATAAACTAGTAAAGTCATTTTGATGTTGCAAGTATAAAAGAGAAAAACTAATATTATGACCGAACTTGCCAAGGTTTTGTTTTCGTGAAACCGGTTGAATGGTGTAGAAAAATTTTACGAATTATTCGTGGCCATTGAAAGTACTATTTAAAGAGGCAGTATTAGCCAAACCAAAGGCACTTGCCGGGCTTAACACACTCACCTGCGTTTACGACGCCCCGACGTTCCGTAACACCCCCGTCGTAAAAGAGGAGAGGAAAAGCCATTCCCTCCAGGTGCACCCAAAGGAATTCGATTTCTCCAATATTTCCTTTAAACTTTGGAGGAAAGGAAAGTAAACCTCCTTAACCTTGCCCGTGACATTGGTACCGACGTGACCTCCTCTGAAAGGCCCAGTAAAGTGAACCAATCCTTCCAAGGATTCGATTTACCTGATAACCTTGCGTTGGGGACACAAAAGGAGGGACAGCAATCAAAGGGACACACCAGTTAACAGACTAACACCAAGTGGACAACGGTCCCGGCACCCTTCATCCCCTACGACTCCCACCGACGTCGTGGGGACCACCTACTGTCCCCTAGACGTAAAGATGTTCTATATTATGATTATATTAATGGTTTTTTACTTAAAAAGTCGAACTACATGTTGTAAGTATTAATTCATTTCTATTGGTGGGAAAAGTGGGGCCAATGTAAAAGGTAAACGGGACATGCTTACCCGCGACTCACTACTTTCACCCCCTACAACCGAATAGTCCGCGGGCGTCGAAGTGTCCGGTTTCACTTCTCTCTTCTCTCTCCCCCACCGTGGCCATGGCCGGCCCCTAACACAATCCAAAGACGACGTGATTGCCTATATTCTTTCCAGCAAGATGTTATTACACCTCCCTCTCAAGACAGGAGACAGTCTGACTCTCAAGTCACTCCATGTTCCTGAGCTCCCATCTCATCAAGGAAAATCAGATTTAATAGAGTCACTCAGAGTTTGCATAACTAGTGTTTAATACATTTGTTTATAAAGTTCCGTGTGGAAATACTTAATAATCCTATTTATTTTTGTCCAAACTTTAGTAAGGGTTACATATCGATATATCCTGTCATTTGGTTTTTATAACCAATCTCAACCTCTCTAAATTTTTTATACGTATTTATTTATTTACAATTTGACCATTTTATCTATACTTACTTGTTGTTTTTTTTTTATTTCAATGTAAATTCAACAATAACGCGATACCATCCCTAACTTTTACAGTGTATCGAAAACTAGGCTTCTTTTAACCGTTTTCGGCTGAAAAGAGTATACGTACAATACTCAACATGGGGGATTTCTAGTCAGAGATCATTTTACCCGCGGGGTTCACGTGGTCTAACTTCGTAAAATGAATTTTCATTTTTTTTTTAGAACGGCCCCCCCGTGGGCGGGCATTCGGATTTCCCACTGTCCCTCAGTGGCGCGGCTATCCCTAACCCCGTGACGTTTCACTCAGAGGTCAAGGAATAGGAGATAGGTTTAGAATTTAGGAGATGTTTTTTGGATTATCGGAACGCAACCAGGGTGAAGGACCAGACAAGAAACAAGGAGGAAAACATGACAGGGAGAACAGAAAAGCAAAATAACCCCACAACTAGACACAACAAAACTCAAACCATGACAGCAACCATGCGCGGGAAGTCTTCTTCGCTGCTTTTGTGGCAGACTAAAGCGCCACTTACAGGCCTGGGATATATACTACAGCGTCTCCAGCACTTTCAAGCGGCAATGGCCGGCCGTGGCCCATCCCCACATTCGCCTGATAGGTGGAGAGTTGGCCATATAGGCGGAGAATTTTCCAATCTGTATCAGATCCGTTGCAACCCCGTTTTTAGAGATTTGGGTATGGAGGAAAAGAGAGGATTGTGTTTTCTGACACTTGGTGAGTTCCCTGACACACCGGGGACACATATTCATGTATAAAAGACGTACAAAAGTGCATTTTGCATGATAGGTCCCCTTTAACATTTTCGTGGCCAACATCTCCACCTTGTGTTCATAACATGATGTGGAGCCCAAGATTACGTTTTCTCAGTGTTTTTAAAGCTGCTTTATACAATTTATCACCTACATTTTAGGAAAAAATACAAATCAGAATCAGGTTTATTGCCAGGTCGGTTAACATATACGAGGAATTTGCCTTGGTGTACATGGTGCATACACAAACACAGTTAAAGAAGGTAGAAAGTAAGAAAAAGCACCAACTATTATATGATAAGATGCAGAAAATGATTTACATTGAATCTGGATATAGAAAACGACCTGCAGTATACTATTGCAAAGAACTTGAAAATAATCTAATCAAATATGTGCAGTATTGTTATTGAAGTGGATGAGAGGTAGCTACATTATTTCTAACACATGAATGAAGACTCTGTGGCCTTGAGTAAGGACTCAGGTGGCATTACAGGTTATTTTCTTTCAGTCAAGCCGGCACAACAAGCGAAACGTGGCTCTTTTAAAAGTATTCACCTCGATCAGTATGTCCAAAGCTCAGTGCAGTGGAACTGTTTTGTTTTTGTGTCTCTTCCTCAGAGCTCCGCCTGAATGACTGCCGCCTTCTGGAGAGGTGGAGCGACAAGCAGGAGAGTCTGCATCAGCTGGTGTGTGCTCTGAGGACGCTGCCCTCTCTGCACACACTCAGCCTGGCTCAGAATCGCATCGGTAAGCACTTCTCTCACAACCGTTCCAGTGCTGTGATTCAGGCCAGAGTTCATCATTACTGCGCTGCACTCTCACCTGACACGCCAAGCAATGTTACATCAGGACAAACATTTCTACGCTCTTTGTTTTGAGATGCTGATAGCAAACTGGTTTCTTATCAATTCAACTTGCACATTTTGACTTCTATTTGCTTATGTTGTTCAATGATAAAACAAATTTGGGTAAAGATTATTTTCCTGTTGATTATGGGATTCATTTCATTTGTTTTACGGTCTATCAAAACCAAACTGTTTATTAAGAGCTGCTGATTGATGAGATCCAGCTTGTCCTGAATTTGTCATTGTCCTGGATAAATGAGAGAAGTGCATGTTCATTCCCCTTTTTACTTTTCCTTCAGCTAAACTGTCTGTTCCTTTCAAATCAAATCAGGTTTTATTTCTAAAGCACAATTTAAAACGATTTTTGGTCGAGACCAAAGTGCTGTACATGCAAATAATAAATAACACATTACTACATTCGCAAAGAACAGAAGACAATAAATTACCACAACAAATATAAAAATCCAACACAGGGAATTGTCCGTAGTCATACTCTGCTCGGACTAGAATGCCAGGGAGAAGAAGTGAGTCTTTAGTTTTGTTTTTAAAAAATCCTTCCTTTAATCATGAATGCCTTGTTCATCTTCACACGGCAGTTCAGAATGCATGACATAAATCCCAACTTAAACTTGGTTTAATCTTAGGCGGCTACCATCTATCTACCGTCTTTATTTTGTTATCACAGGTTTATGTATATAGTGGAAGGTTGCATTCAGAATGACCCACAGAGAGAACATTGTTGGTGGAGAGTTTATCAGAGCTAGATAGAGCGAGACTATTGGACTTCCATTTATTTATTTAAACCCTTATGTTGCTCAGTGTTGGACTTTGGTTGCTAAATGTTCCCCATGTGAGCTTTTAAGGTAATGATATGTTAATGATCTCTGCTTGTTATCCAGCCAATATTTGAATTATTGCAGCTTTGATTTAATGAAAAACATCTTTACACCGTCTCAATTTGTCTCCTTCTTAACAGAAAAGTGCTTTATGTGCATCTCCAAATCTCCTGTGTTAATAACGTGCCTGCCTGTGTCCACAGCTAAGAACGTGTGTGTGCTGGCAGATCTGTTCTCAGGGCCCTCCCCCAGCCCACTGAAGAGACTCAACATCAGGTGAGGGTCAGCAGTAGGCTCCTCAGGCTCCAACACCTCTCCGCTGCTCATTTAGGCTGCATCTACACAGAGACGAAAACTAACCGAATTCGATTTCAAAAAAGTCTTCCGTCCACACAGTATCGGCTCAAGAAACGTGTCCATCCACACGAGACCGCTCGACCCGCTGTAGTACATATGCCGGGCCTGTAAGTGGCGCTGTACGCCACAAAATACACCAAAAGCAGCGAAGAAGACCCCCGAGCATGGTTGCCTGGTTGCCCTTCTGTTTATTCTCCGGGGTGGATTTAGCGACATGTAGTTCATATTATGACCTTATTACTACAGATAGTGTAACACTATTTGATCCTCTGCTGGTGTCAGTGACACTGATCCTAATGTGCTGTCTGTCCTGAACAGCTCCAACTTCATCCTTCCTGCCGAGCTGCTGGAGTTCTCTAGGAGACTGAGGAAACACCCCCCACCCCAGAGACTGACCCTGGACCTCAGGAAGAACCCAGGGGACAGAGACCCCGACACCTGGAGCTCTGCTCTGCACAGGCTGCAGCCCTTCTGTGTTTCACTGGTGGAGGGATGGAGTTCCTCCAACACCATGGCTGACTACATCAGCAACATGTGAACTAAGGCCAGTTGGAGGGAAGGGGTCTGAACATTTAGCTCTTCATGTTTTGTCTCTTTGACAGAAGAATGACTCAGCAGTTTGGTTCAGTTGAGAAACTAATGACATTTTTTAACTGTTTTCTTTAATTTATCAAACCACACCTACATCTTGGATAACTTGGGCAGTGTCCATTTGATTCAAATAAAAGTCATATTTTCACCACGTCTAAAAGCTATAGGGGTCTTATTTGTCCTTCATTCTTGATTGCTATTTGGGGTTGTCCCTTTCCAGTAGTGTCTTGTATAGGTTTTTGTCAACGCTCTGCAAAGACTAAAATCCCAAAGTTCCCTCCAGAGCAGTGGTTCCCAGCCTGGGGGGCACGCCAAAGATCGCAGGGTTTGACGCAGCGCAGCGCCAGGCCTCAAGATGATTTGGGGCCAAATATATTTAGACTTTTTATCTTTTTTATTTTTTACATATAATTGTAAAGCAATACATGATTTCGACTAAAAGCCTTGTCTCTACATTAGAATAAAATATATAAAAATAATTGATTAATTAATTTGAATACAAATTCAAGTTAGTAGCTATTAAAGGCATAAAAAGACAGAAATGTATAATTGAAATGTTTCTTCTGCCCGTAAAGTGTCCAAACCAGGCTTTTCTGGATAAGCGCATTTTTAAAACAGTCATTGTCCATGACAGTTTCAGTTGGATTATTTGTCACAGTTGCTCCGATCAGATCGGTCTCCTCCATTTTGTAGATTATTTATGACTTTTGAATCCACATAAACACGTCGGCAAAATCCTGCTTACTTTGAGCATGTGTTTTAAACAGTTTAATCCCTTTGTGAATTGTTTCCACTTGCGGCGTCCTTTAATTTCTTCATACAGCGGGCATCCAAATTAATTAATCCTAAATCCAATAACCATAAAAGTCACTTTAATTACCGCTGTGCCATGAATTAATGCTTTGACAAGTCTGCAGACAGACGGCAGGCGAAAAACCTTTTAAAATGCGTGATCTTCTTATTATAGACACATGCATTTCCAAACATTTGGTCTACCTACGCTAAAATGTTTTATCTCTTCGATTTACACACGGCATCTATTGCAAGTCTGTCCGTCCTGGGAGAGGGATCCCTCCTCTGTTGCTCTCCCTGAGGTTTTCTCCCATTTTTCCCTTTAAACTGTGGGTTTTTCTCCGGAGGTTTTTCATTTTACGATGTGAGGGTCTAAGGACAGAGGGTGTCGTTTTCTCATACTGATATTCTGCACAAACTGCTGTTGTATTTACTGTAGGGTATTTTTATTATATGTAGCCTACAGCACTTTGGCTCGTTTAAAAATGTGCTATATAAATAAAACTTGATTTGATTTGTTGTCTAAATCGGCTAAGCTAACGCAATATAGGCTATATGCTCCGACCGTCCACACTCACAACGATCTATACAGACTTAAATAAACCAGCGACTGTATTCGCCATGACACAGACAGTCTGTGGTTTGTACTTGTTTAACTTTTGTCTAGTTTCTGAACAGATATGAGGAGCATGAGTGCAAACAGCTAACGGCTGATGTTGTTTTTTCTGGGGTGCTCATTGAAAATGTCACGGCTCCGCCTACACTGTGTTACTATAGTTACTGCCCCAGCTCCTAAACTGTAATGGAAGCGCAGCATTAAAGTGAGCCGGGCCTAATAAGGCCTAACCAAACCGAGCGAGGCCTGCAGTGGAAACGCGCCATTAGAGTCGCTTTGAGTCTGTTTAC
>NW_011360977.1:0-4156 GCF_000735185.1 Notothenia coriiceps | reverse complement strand
GTGTTTTTTATTGGTTAAGTGGTCCTTGGTATGAAAAAGTTTGAGAAACACTGCGCTAGTGGATTGTCAAAAGGGGAGCCTCGTTAATATTAATAATAATGAAAAAAAATTATAATTATAAAAAAAATTAATCAATTTTGTTTTATAATTTTTTATTTTTTTTATTTTCCATTTTTATTTTGTAATCATCTCCCGACCCCCCTTTTGGGAACCCCTGTATTAGATTATGATAGAAGATGATAGTGTGTCTTTTCAAAACCCACTGGCTAATTATATTGTCTGTCTGTCTGTCTGTCTGTCTGTCTGTCTGTCTGTCTGTCTGTCTGTCTGTGAGGTCAGATTCCTGAGAGCCAAGTTAGGCCTGCAACACGCTAAAGCCATGCACTCAGGGGATCGTGAGTGTGTGTGTGTTCATTTGTCTCTATTGGTTTGTAAGGGCTGGGTCTCTTGGCTCAGTGTCTAACCATGTGGAAATGATTGTTAGCCCAAGCTTTGTTTTCTAAGAGTCACCGGGGACACTCTGGGGGAGAAAGAGAGAAGTATAAAACAAGTGAAAGGTGGATCTCTTCGAAAGGTGTGCTGAAAGCTGCATAGAAATTAATTTGGTTTCTTGGGAAGTTGTAGGGAGGGATGCAGTGCTGGTAGGTATTTCTCTTGCTCAGCATATTGGTTTCAGGGAGTGGAGAATAGTTGGAGGGAAAAAGAGAAATGAGAACAAGGGGAGAGGGATGAACACTTGGCTGGTATTTAGTTAGGGAGCAATAGCAGAAAAAGTAGGCAGAGCGTCGTAATGATAATCCTGCTGGCTGGTTAGCGGTTGAGCTCTGCCTCATTCCTCCGTCACTTTGTGAGGCTCTTATGTGTTGATAATCATCCTGTGGTCTTAAGTCTTCATGATGTCACCCACCGAGGGGGACTGATTGAAATACCCTCGCCTCTGTCAGTGTGACCGAGTTGATCCAGTGATTTGTTTTGGCGGTTTTCATTTTGAGAGAAGCCCCACAGCGGTCAGAGTTGTGGCCTGGCGTCTCCTCCAAAAGCTCCTCGTACGAATTGATCCGACGTCACAGTCACACCAAGCCAACTTTGAGGTCTTCATGTGGCCGATGTGTGGTGGGAGTGTGGACTTTTCTTCCCAGGCTGGATAGACGAAGGTCACGCTGAGGGAAAATCTTTTTACTGCTGCATGCGTGTGGTCAGGAGCCTCGAGGACCTGCAGGGAAAGATTGAACCCGACACCAGATCTTGTTTTGAGGTTTAAAGAGCCAGTCATTTTCACTCTACTCCTTTCATCCCCTCTTCATGTGAAGTTTCCTGCAGTCTCTCTCTCTCTCTCTCTCTCTCTCTCTACTGCCTACTGTGCGCCTGAAGCTATAGCCAGGCTTTCTCTCTCTTTCAGACTGCATTGCCCAATTTACAAGTCATCGTTTGGCTGCTCTTGAATCGATGTGTGTTTTTGGTAGAAGATGGTCGGGCTGTTTGTGTTTTTGATTCTCAGTAGTGCCTCTGCGTGCTGCCGGCTCTGAGAGTTTTGATGTATTCCGTCTTGTTTGCTTCTCTGAGTGTTTGGGTGTGAGACTGGGAATCGGTGAACTTTTCAGTTTTTATTTCAACATTTGTTGGGGTCGTTTTCTTGCTCTAACTTTTAATAATGCTGTGTTTCTCGCAGGTTGAGTACTGGAGAGGGCGATGGAGCCTGGTGTCCTGCAGGATCTGTTTTCCCCAGTGGATCAGAATACCTTCAGGTCAGACACTTTACGCTTCTCTGATTGGAAAAGTTAGAATTGGTACTAAAAGGGCACACAAAGGCCCCTAACATTAATGGGTTCTTCCTTGACCCATGCTACACTCCTCCACCAAGACTCGGGTCAGTAGTTTTTCTCTAAGCCTGCTGACAAACAAACCAGACCAAAACATAAGATTAGTGAAGTTTATAGTGTTATTAAAGTGTTTACCAGAACCTTTTGACATTTACTTTTACAGAATAACATTACATTGTTATCATTCGTTAAATATTTACTAAGGAGAGGACACAGAAGGTCATTGATGATTTCATAACAGCTTTAATCCAACCAAGGCAATGCTTTGGAGATTTAATAACTTCATGATGAGTTTGTGGGCTCTGTTTGCAGTCGAGTGCATTTTGAGGAATGTACTAAATATGAAGCTACAGTAAAGCCAGAGGGTGATTAGCTTAGCTTAGCCTAGCATAAAGACTTAACCTAGGCCCCTGGCTAGCTAGCAGCACGCTCCCAGCAGCTCTGCGCCTGAACTGATAACATTTTAAATTGAACAGCTAATCCCCCTCAGGATGTTTCTACCACTTGCTTTTAAAAATGAAACTTCTCCTACAGAAAAACAACAAGGTGCATAATCTAATCGGTGAAATATTAATAATAAAGTTGTTTATGGCACTTACAACAGTCATTCTCCCTTTTGTACTAACCATTTTACAGTCCGAGGTCCCTCTTCTTTAAAGCCCATTGGTAGCACTCACTTCCTGTTTGGCACATGGCTGCCAATGACCCGACAATAACATGACCTTATTAAACTAACACGGTTGGTTGTTTAATTGCATTTCACCAATACAGTCTTTTTATTTCATTATACTGTACAATAATCGATGCCATTTCATTTACATTGTAACATCACAGTACACTCCCCCCTCCCTCCCTCCACCCGCACATGCCCACACAGGCAAAACCAAAAAATGCTTATCAAGATAACTTAAACAACATGAAAATAAAATTGCATTTGATTCCATTTTTTATTAACAATGTAAATGATTACAGTATGTTTACCATTATGACCAGACATGACTCTTTTTAGCAGGTTCACCGAGGCCTGGGTTACAACAAACTGCCTCTATTGTGAATCTGTTTTGCCTGTAGGATGATATCAATAATACAAATGTGTCCAACATTCACAAGTGTGACATACTGTATTCAGCTGTTCATATGTTTCCTCTATCTAATTCCTTTATCTGTATCAAATCAAATGAAATCAAATCAAGTTTTATTTATATAGCACATTTTTAAAGGCATTTTGGTTAAGCCAAAATGCTGTACATATAATAAAAATACCCTACAGTAAAGACACTTTACAGCAAATACAACAGCACAGTTTGTGCAGAATATCAGTATGAGAACACGACACCCTCTGTCCTTAGACCCTCACGGTTCATTTGTTTAGTGAGTGACTCGTGTTTTGATTATGTATTTCTTGTCTCCTGCAGGTCGACTTGCACAAACTGCACTTCCTGGCCCTGGTTGGTACACAAGGTCGCCATGCCGACGGGCACGGGCAGGAGTTCGCCCGCAGTTATCGGCTCCGCTACTCCCGAGACGGAGTGAAATGGATCACCTGGAAGGACCGCTGGGGTCGGGAGGTTCGTCTTTATCTCTGTTAATTAAAACGGAGCAGCATGCTGTCACTGTCTCGGTGAACTCTGATGAAGTACAGTGACATTCTGAATGCCAATGAATGAACTTTAAGGAAAATGAAGCAAGTTCTCCTTTTATTGATGGGAAGCAGCTGCATGTCCTGTGGCTGTTTAATATCAATGTCATGTTAAACACAGAGGGCTGTATAATTCATCTGTTTTAGATTGATCTGTTATTTTTTGGCGAGTGCAGAAGTCTGTCACGGTGCCAGAGAAAATGTGTCTTGTAACTTTTTCTGTTCAGGCAAGTTTTCAACGCTATGCAATGAATGTCTGACCTTGTGCGGATAAAGACTTCTTACTGTAGGTGTTTCTCAATGTCGAGTACGCTTGCTTGGTAGCACATGTCTTCCGAGTCACTTGCTTCAGAAGCGAGGCAAGAATACTTCCTGGCATTCGGAAAACAAAGAGTGGAACAGGCGAGCAAGTGTGCAGGTGTGCGTCATATGAGAGGCCCCGCCTTACATTTTCCGCACAGATTTGGGGAAATTGGTCCGTGCGCAAAGCATTGTGGGGATTTTAAGACCGCGGAGTCTACACATCTGCAGCCTCGAAATGTCTCCAAACGAAGTACGCCGGGCTCGGTAGAATTCCAAGTATGCTGGACATTGGAACAGTCCTTCGGCGGCACTCGATGACGCAGTAGGTCTGGAGAAATAGTGGCTCTGGAGCATCCTTCCTCGACATTGAGAAACACTCAGGGTGTTTCTCAAT
>NW_011360976.1:0-5597 GCF_000735185.1 Notothenia coriiceps | reverse complement strand
TTTGGTAAGAATGGTTTATATCGTCAGTTAACTGAGATTATTTCCGTTAATCTGGTATAACACATTAATAGGTTCTTAAATATTAAGATCCCCTGAGACACAGTGTCCTGAAAAAAAACCTTGGGGCTTAACAGGGGGCCCAGCCCCACTTAGTGTCAGCAGAAAGTATTAAAAATAATGATTACAACAAAATACAAAAATTAAATAAAAAAATATATAAAATATATTTTAAGATCATGTTTAACACTAGAACCGCCAGAGATTTTTTATACCTAAAACCGCCACCGGGGTCAAATTGACCCAGCATTAGAATGCATTGATTTTCAAAGTAAAAGTATTGCTTTAAAAAGAAAAATGGTCCTGTGGTATTGGTATTTTGACAAGCAATTTTGTTAAATTGTTTCATTTATTAACGGCACAACATAGGGTTTCGTGAGTCGGTTGTCGTTGTTGGGTGAAAAGCAAACAGCTGTTTGCTGCGGAGCGCAGCGCGAGCAGTCTCCCGTGAGCGGGAGCGCGCTCCTTCACTACAGACTGTCGCTATCAATCTATCTATATATCTATCTATCTATCTATCTATCTATCTATCTATCTCTCAATCTATAAGGAACCGCAGTAGACAAAAGGCGTTGCTATAGCAACATGTCATGTTTGTTGACACACAAAATCAATAGCGCGAAAAGGGGTGGGGTCAATATGACACGCTTGGCGGAAATAGATATAAATGGCAATTTTTTGCCGATTTCTTCAATCTGACTTCATATTGACCATTTTTAACAACATAGGGTGCTACATAACACACTTTCAGTAAAAGTCACGGACTGGGAGACTTTAATATGTTATTGAAAAAAAGTTACATACAATAAAAAACAGCTCTGGGTCAAATTGACCCGATTGGCGATTCTAGTGTTAAAATAAGCTTTAGTTCAGAGAGCTGAGTCTGAATAATGTTAAAAACAGCCTGCAATTCAACAACAGCCTCCTTAATGGAGGGACCTGCACAATACATCACGGTATCGTCCGCATACAAATGAAAGGTTGCTCCATCGACATTTTTCCTAAACTGTTGATATAGATGGAGAATAAAAGTGGACCTAAAACAGAACCTTGTGGTACACCATTAGTAATGTTGAACCATTCAGAAGACAGCCCATCAAAGTGAACACATTGGGACCTTTCAGAGAGGTAGTTCACAAACCACCCTACTGCATGGCTGGATATGCCAATACTGACTAGCCTCTGCATTAAGATGCGATGATCGACGGTGTCAAACGTTTTGGAAAGGTCAACAAATAGAGCTGCACAGCTCTGCTTTTTGTCTAAAATACTAGCCGTATCATTCACCACTTTCATTGTCGCAGTGATGGTGCTATGTTGCTTTCTGAAGCCTGACTGATGTTTAGACAGGATGTCATTTGTACATAAAAACTCCTTTACCTGCTCACTCACTAGGCGTTCAAGAACCTTAACCAGAACTGACAATTTAGAGATGGGCCTATTATTATTTAATAAGGTGGCCTCCCCACCTTTTAGTAAAGGCAGGACATAAATTGACTTCCATATTTTTGGAAGTCAGCTTATGTCCTGCCTTTACTTTCAGAATCAGAATCAGGTTCATTGCCAAGTAGGGTTACACATTGAAGGAAATTGCTTTAATATATCGTGGTGCAAACATAAACACAATTATAGGAAATACATTGTAAGTGAAAGCTCAAAAATGTAACAATTATAAAAATGTAATATTTCAAAATGTAATTAAAATTATATTAAAAAAGAGAAATATCTACACCATATATAAATATACAAAAATAATTAGTACAATGAAAATTTGACATAATACTGTACATACGGTACATATTTAGTGTTGTTAATGGGGTGGGTTAAGGGGGGTTCCTGGCCTTGTAATATCAAATAATACATGAACATATATCATTATGAGTTAAGATTCAATGCAGCAGCATTTAAAGGACAAATAATACTAATGCAGTCCATTTACCATAAAGGAAATAATATCAGCTCCACCTTTAACAGCAGTGACAGAGACATTAACACGTCAACAATCATATACTAGTATACAAGTTACTATTGTTACTCTTACTTATGTAGAACATCTGAATGCTTGTTCCACACACACACACACACACACACACACACACACACACACACACACACACACACACACACACACACACACACACACACACACGTTAATTATTCCTCTGAGCCATGTTTAAAACATGTTTTCACGCATGCACGAGAGTATCTACATTTCAATCTCATCCACTCACTGTATGACTCATGAAAGAAACCAATGCTGGGAAGAGAACAGCCTGGAAGAAAAAGCGAGATTGATCAAATGTATGCATACATGACTTTGCAGATGGAAATTGTAGATCAGAATGGGTTTTAATTTGGTGTGCCCAACTAACAAAAATCTGATGCATTTACCGTAGCATTACATTTCCCAAAATACTGTGGTATAAAAGCAAATCCATACTGTACGTCTTTTAGCACAAAAATACTTTTGCCCAAAGACTTGGGCAACTTTAGTAGGAATGAACGGGGTCGCCGGGTCATTCCTAGCATTCGGTGCCATTTCAGCTAGGTTAATCAAAATAAAAAAACATAATTTTCCATGTTTTTTTTAATTTAATCTGAATGATGGCTTGTTAAAGTATAAGAAAAATGTTTTGGTCAAGCTCAGGATATTATGCTTAATTTTTATTTATTTTTACCATCCCCAGTTACTTTGGGTGCACCCTGTTACTGTGACAAATAGTAACAGGGTGGACGGTAACAGGGTGGACATTTTATGCTAAACTTGGCNATAACCATTGTTCAACACAGGTAAAAAGATCACAGTGACTAGCCTTTTCCTAGGCTAGGTTTCTTCTACAGGAACAAGTCCTGTTTCTCGCTTGAGGCCAGGAAAAGGCTAGTCACTGTGATCTTTTTACCTGTGTTGAACAATGGTTATTTGATTTATATGAATGCACCTGCCAATTGCCTGGTCAAGTTAGATGCTGCGTATCACAGCGCACTGAGATTTGTGACAAACTGTAAAGCATTAACCCATCACTGTACCCTGTATGCCAGGGCAGGTTTGCTTTCACTAACTGTACGGAGGCTGAGTCACTGGTACATTTTTATATACAAAGCCATGTTAGGGAAACTTCCATCCTACATCTGCTCCCTGATCTCACGGCGAATTGTAAGTGGCTACTGCCTGAGATCGCATGCTGTAGTTTTATTAAATGTGCCAACTGCTAGGACTGTCTTAGGGAAGAAAGCATTTAGATGCGCAGCTCCACTGTCTTGTAATAGTCTGCAAACTAAATGGAAACTGAGCAATCTGGTGCCACTAAATGTTTTTAAAGCTCGGTTGGATGCTACTCAATTAGATGCTGTTGGTACCAGTTCATGTGGATAGTTATTGTAAATTGTAATCCCTGTAATGATGCTGTATGATGTTCTTTTTGTTGTTCTGTTGTTTTGTGTTTTTATGTTTCATGTGGAACCTACTTGAGCAGGTCTCCCTTGAAAAAGAGATCAATGATCTCAAGGGATACACCTGGATAAATAAAGGCTTGAAATTAGATGAAATTAAAGATAAATGTAGTGGACTAACAATTAGAATATTGGTTTCCAAGATGTAGTGGAGTAAAAGTATAAAACAGTATAAATAGCACCTCTAAATTGAACTTCAGTATTATACTTGAGTAAATGTACTTCATTACGTTCCTGTCCTGTGAGTGACTCACCGTCCATGTCGAGTCTCTGCATGATGATGGCCAGCTCCACCTCACTGGGCATGTATCCCAGAGAGCGCATGGCCATGCCCAGCTCCTGTTTGGAAATGAAGCCGTTTCCGTCATGATCCAACACCTTGAACGCCTCCCGGATCTCTGCCAGGACAAATGGGAAATGGAGTCAGCATCCATAGTATGAGCAATGTTTTTATGTGATCCATGCTTGGAAGCTCTAGGATTATTGATCCCAAATTTTTTTTATATAATTATCACATTATAGCAATATCTTTGCAGCACACTGCAGGACCAAATACAATAAGTTAGGTTATCGATTTCTCGTCTTGCATTTGAGGCACACAGGTGGCAAAACAAGGCTGAATTGATGTCTACTGTTGGGGGATATATGCATTATATGTATAACCTTGGAGTATATTGCTTTGGTATGATCTCAGACAAAAATTGATTTTGCATGTCTCCAAGTATCTGCATCCTACAGCTTTGACCGTCCCTCAATTCAACACACTTAAGGCTTGCGGATTACTTAGATTAGTATAATACATTCTCACAGCTTGATCTACAAATGTGATACTTCTTTAAAATATAGACCCTAAGTGGAAACTTTGAAAGGGAAGCTTCAACACCTAGCCAGCTGGATTATTTATGACCAAGTAAGGGGTCAATCCAGAAATATATCTCCATTAAATCTTAGTTAATCTGTTACTGCACAGTCAGCAGGTGTCATAAATACTCTAAGTTATTATAGAGTGGCATTCTGATGACAAATGTCGTAGGTAAATCCAGACGTGGACCAGAGTCCTGCACGGGTCTGATTATTATTTATCATTATAGTGCACATTCGATGCCAGGTCATTTATATTGTAATATCACAGTACACTCTCCCGCCCCGCACCCGCGACGTGCAATACCGAACCCGCCCCGCTACCCGCACATATTGCCAATTAGTTCCGCAACCCGAACCGACCCGTCGGCACAAGATCCGCAACCCGACCCGAAACCGCATATATGAGCAGTGAAAACGTGCAATTATTAACACACGCAGTTGCATATTTGTCTCAAAAAGCGTGGGATGTTGGTTATTTTCTCCATCTAGGATGACACCAAAAGCCTCCCAGACGTTGGATTTCGCTCTTGAGGAAGTGTTATTGAAAATGCTGTATTCTCCGCTAGAGTTTCACCTCAGCCATTTAGAATGTGGCGTGCTCAGCCCGATGCAGGACTCAGAGGTGGACGTTGCAGGGGCCCCCCCACAAAAAACATTAGGAGTTTTCCATTGATTTTGGAGTATTGCAGAAGATAAGCTCTGTGTTAAACACTCGTAATGATATTTAGGCCTACACGTTTTGTTCTGCAGGATAATACCCACATATCCCCACAACACAGCTTTATGATTTTTTAACCTTAAATGTAATTAGCAGTAAAAAGCTAACGTCGGCTATAAACAAAATACATCAAGGTCACATGACTTCACGTCACCACTTCTATGCTTAATACGGCATATATTTGGCGTGATGGCGTTTAGTAGTCTAATTTTCAACCTTGTTAGACCCGCTTTTTTTAGGACACATAGAGGCTTTGGACTTTCAACAGTGGAATATTTACTGACTTAAAAAAATAAGTTCTAAATATCTTCTTCAAAAATGTTTTGACTTTGAGACAAGGGAACTGAAATGCTAAAATGCTAACTAATTTCCCGGTTCAAGGACTCATTCCTGCACCACTCTATTAGTTCAATAATCTTAGAGGAAAATAGCTAAATAAATCAACCTGATCTCACCAGAATGCGTAACTCCAATCACGAACTTTGCTACATGTATGTGTCTGCACCAC
>NW_011360975.1:0-11609 GCF_000735185.1 Notothenia coriiceps | reverse complement strand
AAGCAAAGTAGTAAACATTGTATAAAGATACATAAAGTGAAAACTGGATACAGAATCCACAATCAATTACAAATTAAATTACAATTTCAAGAATCTGCAAATAAGGTGGTCTGTCCTCATGAGCAATGTAAACAACATTGTATCATTTAGATACCGAAAGTACAATATATTGAACACTGTGCTGCTGTCATTTCCCCCTAATGATAACCTGAGATGGTGAATTATAACTCACAATGAAAATTGTTCAGGAAAGTGGGTATAGAGTAGACATGTAGAACTAGATAAGCTTATGATAAGCCAGCCTTGTCTACTTATTAAGGAAAAGTGGGAGGTTCTCTTTAATGAACAGTAGCTTCTCTGCTTTATCAGCCACAAGTCTGTTCCTCTTCTCATCAAGCACATGAGAGGCAGCGCTGAACAGTCTCTCGCTGTCAGTGCTTGTGATTTGATCTTACTCCGCATATTTGTGCGGGTGTTTTGATTTCCAGTGGTGGAGTAATCCCGAAGTGGTGAAAGTCTTTGCAGTTACACCCCCTCGAGAAATGTCAGCTGAACACGTTTTACAAATCGCAATCCGCGCCTCTTTCTCTGATATTTTTAAATATCTCCAAGCGGCAGAGATGTTGGCTGTGAGCCAGCCGCGAGCATGGTCGCCGCGTTTTGATTACGTCATCACAACAACACGTTAGCTTACCAACGTAACCCTGTTCTCTGACATTCGGTGATATTTTTTCGGTGCTAAAACCCTGGTGCCGAAAGCCGAAAGGGCCTTTTTAACCATTTTCGGCCGATAATTTTCGGCGGCCGAATATTCGGTGCATCCCTAGTTATCGGATAACAACATGAACGCCAACCTTTCTCCTCAGTGATCTCTCACACGTATTACATTTGACTCTGTCCTCTCTTGCAGCAACCTTGACATACGACACACTTCGCTTTGGAGAGTTTGAAGATTTTCCCGAGACCTCAGAGCCTGTGTGGATCTTGGGGAAAGAATACAACGCACTGACAGGTAGGAGAGTGGAATATAACCTGTGTGTAAGAGGAAGTAGTAGTTAAGTTATAACTTGAATGCTTGTCTTTGTGTTGTGGTTGTATTGTAATATGGTGGTCTCTGGTCTTCATGTAGAGAAAGATGACATTTTATCCGATGTCACCTCCCGACTGTGGTTCACATACAGAAAAAACTTCCCGCCAATTGGTAAGTGAAGAAATGTTGCGATATGGCTTAGTCACTAAACTATACTTAACGTTTCTGGAGATTTGTGTAATATGGGTTTTCATAATCATTTATAATTCTGGAATGTGTTCCAGGGGGGACAGGACCAACATCTGATACGGGATGGGGCTGCATGTTGCGGTGCGGACAGATGATCCTCGGGGAGGCCTTGGTGTGTAGACATCTAGGCAGAGGTAAGACAACTTTCCATTTTATTTTATTTAATTCCCTTTGATTATAGACGGATACACATAAAGGTAGGTGACACCAGCTTGTATGACTGAATGGCACTTCATGGATACCATACAGAGCCTGTTAGCACAGGCCTGATAACTGTTGTGTTGTTCTCAGACTGGAGATGGGCCAGAGGCCAGAGACAAAGAGAAGAGTACATCAGTATTCTCAACGCCTTCATTGACAAAAAAGACAGCTATTATTCCATCCATCAAATTGGTAAGTAGTGAGTGTCAGACCCTTCCAATGTGACCAAGCCCTCACTCTGAAAGAGTTTGCATGACAGATTTCTGTTTCTGTTTCTGCAGCCCAGATGGGAGTTGGAGAGGGAAAGCCCATAGGCCAGTGGTATGGACCCAACACAGTGGCCCAGGTTCTAAAGTAAGTTGTGTAGAGAAGATACAAGATAGTTTACATTTTATGGATCCAATTGATGGTTATTGATTATATTAATTACTATATTGATACATTTAGCAATAAATATGATCCTATTTTATGAAATGCCCATCCGAGCCAGAGGCGAAGTATTCAAATTGCCAATGTAATGCCCTAGAGATATTTAACTTTATTGCAAGGTTAAATAGCTCAATAACTTCAAATTAAAAGTGTCATATCGTCTTTTCTCAACAAACAAATATGTTTACATTCCATGTTTCTGCTCTACAACAAACAACTGCATGCCTTTTACCAATTGTTACATTTGAGACAGATTTTCTATTGATCAATCTACTAATGACTTGATCACCACTTCTTCAATTTAGGTCTTTGATTTTATTGAATATGTTCACACAAATACTGGAACCGCTTTCCAAACTTCTCAAAACGGAATAAGAATATGAGTATGAACAAGTGTCATTGAATCTTAAAAGGCCACCAGAACTATACGTTTACGTTTTTTGTAAAACTGTCCTTATGTCATTCAGTCATTGTGATTGAGACACACACACTGGATGGCATCTATTTGTTTGCATCACATATTCTTTGTCTTTTATTTTATTGTCCTCTCTCACCATCCATTCGTCCATCCCACAAACATTTAGGAAGAACAGACAAGATACAGTGTTCACAGAGGAGGTTCTAAGCATTTAAAAAAAAATGTCTTCAAAATTGAGTCAAATGTACTGTCTTTCTCTTAGGAAGCTGGCAGTGTTTGATACGTGGAGCAGATTAGTAGTACACGTGGCGATGGACAACACTGTGGTCATCGAAGAGATAAGTGAGTGCTTCCTGTTTCCTGAATTTGCATAAGCAGTTTAACTTGTGCTGTAGGTTAGACTGTGGACCACGCTGGGATTTTTACAGAAGTACTTAAGCTAAAACTTAAATGACTGGTAAAAGTTTCTGTGTGAAAGCATACATTAAGAAGCTTATCCCTCAACAGTATTCTGGTGCATGTTCATGTGCAAAAAAAGTCTTAACTTTCCTTTAGTGGAAAGTTCTAATAGGTAAGAAGCTTTATGTTCACTGTTAGTGTTTTACTCAACTGCTGTGTTTATACCGAATGCCAAGCAAATGTTCACGTTGGGTTACACTCGCAGGCACCAGGAGCACTGAGGTCTACGATATGCTACATTTGAATCTGCTCTAAGGAAATAACGGCACTGAGATATTCTCTTGTGGGTGTTTTTATTGTGAACACACCATAACCAGGTCTGTTTAATCCTTTTCTGACTTCTACTCTACTTAATGAGCTGATGATGCTTATTCTTTACAGTTTTTAGGAACATAAACCACACACTGTATGTTTTATCTTTTTATCGCATTATAGACAATAGCCATTAAGTGTGTTTTTGTGATCATTTTCCCTGCAGAGCGTCTGTGTATGCCCTGGCTGGATGTTGAAGGAGCCTGTTGTGAACCAGAGGGAGCAGGGGAGCTGAATGGCTGCCCGGGGGGGGCCTGTGCTCTGGCTGAGGAGGAGACGGCTCTCTGGAAACCTCTGGTGCTGCTCATCCCCCTCAGGCTGGGCCTGAGCGACATAAATGAGGCGTACATCGGAACCCTCAAGGTGAAGTACTTCAGCGTGTACATTCAACAATTACTCTCGTACTTCGACTTCTTTTATTGTAAATGTTTGACTTTAATCTTGGAAATCGAATATCCCCGACACCACAGTTACTTTTTTTGTTATACCTTCAATGACCCTAAAGAAACAAAGCTCACACAAATAATATAAAACATAACAAATGGTACGCTTATCGAAATGTTCCTAATGTCATTTGTATTTTGTGTTAAACACTAAATTGGCTAAAAAGATGGAAACGGGTTCATAAATAAGCACTGAGGCAAAGCGAGCTGCAGCAGGCTGAGATAAACCCTCTCGTCTCTTTTCACAGCAATGCTTCATGCTGCCTCAGTCCCTGGGGGTTATTGGGGGAAAGCCCAACAGTGCCCATTACTTCATTGGTTATGTCGGTATGTCTGGTCTCTGTTTGTGAAATAAACACTCAGCTGTGCACTGCACACTCATGCTCACCATATTAATTCCTCTTACACCAAGAAAACAATCTAATGATAAACACGCTTCCTTCCTCCCAGGAGAGGAGCTCATCTATCTAGACCCCCACACCACGCAGCCTGCAGTGGACCCCTTTGAAGACGGACAGGTCCCTGATGAGACGTACCATTGTCAGCACCCCCCCTGCCGTATGCACATCTGTGAGCTGGACCCGTCCATCGCAGCGGTAGGAATGCTGGGCAGGGTTTTATAGCACACAGCTTTCCTATCTCATACTAATGCTCTTTGTTAAAGTGTGAATGCAGCAGGCCTGTTTGCAGTACTGTTCCGTAGTTTACTGTTTTCTGGTGTCCACCAGGGTTTCTTCTGCAGAACAGAGGACGAGTTTGATGACTGGTGTATGCGCATAAGAAGGGTACGTTTCCGAACAGCGATCTTGTATGGGCTCAGAACAGTCTCATAATACACACATGCGCACAGAAGGATTCACACTTGTATTTCATGATCCGCAAGAGGATTCACACTTGTATTTCCGGATCAACACTTGTGTTTTTAAATGCACACACAAATGTGTTCCGTTTAATATAGGCCTACATGTAAATAAAATCCTAATGCAGAAAAAAGTTTTACATATGTATTTTTGATCCACACATATTTGTTTTCCGTTTAAAACCTCTGAACCTGCAAACACAAACCGCTTTCTTTGCATGGATCGCTGTGCATTCGTGTGTGGGTTTTTTGAGACTCCCCTGACGGACAGCCGATTCGTAGGCTACTTGTAATTTTTTCTATCTATAGCCAATCAGATGTCTCCTCAATTCTAAGCCAATCACATGAGCGTGCCCCCACGAGGGTAGATTTCTTGCGTACATGACGTAGCGCTTCATGTACGCATTTTGCGCAGTCCGGAGCTGACAGGTCCATGGAGCCTGCCTGCAGGCGCTAATCTCAGGACACCTCCACTCTCAGTACATTGCCACTTTCCGAACAGGAAATGCACGCAAATACAAGCCTTTATATTATTAAGGTACAGCGCCACTTTCCGAACCATTGATGAATGCTTGTGTACACAAAAACGGCAGGCAAACCGTTTTAAATGTGTGTTTCCTGTATGGCGAATACAGCTGCTTTATTTATGTCTGTATGAAGTTGTTGTGAGTGTGGAGGGAGCAGCTACAGGTTAGCTTAGCCTCATCGATCAGTGCACTGCGAAAACAGTGCTAGACAGTGAACTGTCAACGGGGGGGAGCCCCGCCGGTCATTATCGGCCGATATTCACTCTAAATAGTTTGATCGGTGCTCTCTATGGCCGATCCGGAGAGCTGGATCTGATCGATATGGACATAAACGCGAGTGAAGTATAACCGGACGCGAGAGAGAGAGATCAGATCAGCTGCTGAGTCTGACGGAAACACGCAGCTCTGCATGATCACCTGAAGCCCCGCCCTCTTTTTAGCGAGCTGACCGGACAGCGCAAAATGCGTATATGAAGTGTCATGAACGCAAGAAATCATACCCTCGTGGGGGCGCGCTCATGTGATTGGCTTAGACTGGAGGAGACATCTGATTGGCTATAGATGAGAGAAATTACAAGTACGAATCGGGTGAGCGTCAGGGGAGTCTCAAAAAACCCACACACGAATGCACAGCGATCCATGCACAGAAAACGGTTTGTGTTTGCAGGTTCAGGGGATTTAAACGGAAAACAAATATGTGTGGATCAAAAATACTTATGTAAAGCTTTTTTCTGTGTTTGGATATTATTTACATGTATATGAAACGGAACACATTTGTGTGTGCATTGAAAAACACAAGTGTGGATCCGGAAATACAAGTGTGAATCCTTCTGTGTGCATGTGTGTATTATGAGACTGTTCTGAGCCCATAATCTTTTGCTGCTCCCTTGACTTGTCCATGAAAGTTAACTCTTGTGCGTTACGTTAAAAAAAAGTGACTCTGATGTTGTTAGGATCAAGATGTCCTAAAAAACAATATTATAATAAAATATTATTTTAGTTTATAATCCTGAGAACAAAATATTTATTTATTTTTTGGGCCGCCTGATAGCTCTCTTGGTAGAACTTGCAGCCCATGTACAGCTTTGAATCTGAACTGCGTTTCTTTAAGTGTTTCTTCCCCTCTGTCCCCCCTTTCAAATCTATTCCTCTAATGAATGCTGAACTGGCCCATTTTATATAAAATGATCTTTTGTATAGGTAATTCTAGAGAGATTTTTTTGTCACAGACTGTGTCAATAATTGGGGAAAAAAGTATTTTCATTAAGTTTGATTCTGTTGTGCAGGAAAATAGACTTTTTTGGCCCCACGTGAGAAGATGGCTCAATCTGGTTAAACATTTAAAAAACTACAATATTGAAGCCAGGGCTCTATATAAAAAGCCTGACATGAGAATGTTAGTTTTTTTTTTATTTAATAGGCGTGAATAAACAAATGTGGTTTTAATAGGGACATGTTGTCATTAGGAATCTGAGTGTCTGTATTTTAGGAGCTGAGGTTGAACTTTGAACGTTTGAGAGAAAATGCATTAAAGCTGATCTATTATGCTATACAAAACATGTCTCTGAAGTGTTCTGCTCAAAATACCAAACAGATCACCCAAAATACCCCTCTATTTCAGCCCTGTTACTAAAGAGATGATTCTGGGTCTGGCCCTTTAAATGTAGCCAAGCTGCTGCTGGCCACGCCCCTTTGGAGCGTCCACATACAAGCAGTGAGCTCTGTGAAGAGAAGGATGTCTACCCGCAGAAACTCAGCTAAACGCTGCCGTGATTAAGCTCCATATTATGTTCCAAACCACAGCAAGCATTATTTCTGAAACAGTATGGAGCTCAAACGCTTTCTCTCTCACAAGTTAACCACAAGGACAGTACCTTTTTTATATCCGGCTTCTTTAAACATACTCTCTCCAGTACAGCGTTAGCGATGCGCTTGCTAATGTAAACAAAGACCATATTACGTCCAAAACACGTCGCGCATTGTTTCTGATACAGCACATAGCTTGACATTTTCTTTCTTGTTTGTTTACCGCTAAAACAATGCCATTATATGTATTTTTTTCAGGATACACATACATATACACACACAACTTTACTCTGAGTCACTCTCGTAGACATCCTGCTAAATACACAGACACACAGCTGAGGGAGGGGATTCAGCTAGCGACTGTATATGGGGACGATAGGTTGGGACGTGGGTGGAACGTTGCCAGGAGTTCAATGTAAAGCCAGCCAACATTTTAGTAATGATGTCAAATTCTGGAAATCTGGATCAGCTCTGTTGTACCCCCGTTTTTAAAGATGTGGGTAAGGAGGAAAAGAGAGAGGGTTGTATTTTCTGACACTATGTGAGTCTCCTGACACACCGGGGACACATATTTATGTATAAAAGACATCAAAAAGTGCATTTTGCATAATAGGTGACCTTTAATAGCCAAATTGATTAAACAATATAAGTCATATGATGCATAATTTGTTGAATGTGTACATGATAACATGATGGCCCTTCTCTTGCAGCTGTCCTGCAACAGGGGGGGCCTGCCCATGTTTGAGCTGGTAGACAGTCAGCCCTCCCACATGGTCAGCATGGATGCCCTCAACCTTACTCCTGGTAAGTTAACTTAATATTATTTTTGCTAAATATATTTAAAATAATTATTCCAAATGAAATTTAATTTGTTTTCCTTTTTTACGTGTTGACGTTCCCTTTGCAGATTTCTCAGACTCCGACAGGTTGGAGCGGTTCTTTGACTCAGAGGACGAGGAGTTTGAGATCCTTTCCCTCTGAGGAACATTATGAACAATGATATGCTGTTCTCGACAAGCGGCTAAAGATTCTCACTCTCTTCTGTGCTTCAGAAGGGAGAGCCTGAGGGGATGAACATTAACTGGAGCCCTGTTGAGCGGCTCCAGCTCCGATGGTGTAGTCAGTGTGTGTCACACAGCGTTCAGCAGCAGCCTCTGAAAGCTCTCTGTTCCTACATTGAGACTGCCTGACTGGAAGTCGTAGCAGGAGCTCAGGATAAATTCTGTATGCACATCTTCACATACATGTTTCCATATGAGTCTTAACACTTTAAATGTTTATTCTGAAGTGATATGGTGCCTTTCCTTGACTCCATAAGTTAAATTGCCATAACAGTTTTATGTTGTAAGAAACTCTATGGTTTATGATGCCCATGGCTTACGAGGTTTGTCCCTAATAACTCAAGTCTGTAACAGCCTGTAATGAAACCAAATTAAGTCAAATCTGCAGATAAGTTACATTAATTAATCATGCAAAGTAACCCTGACAACTTTTGAACACACATTCAATCATTTGATTATTTATTTAATCAACACAGCATATAGACAGGTGAACAACAATGTAAGAGGAATTAAAACAAATAAAGTCAGAATCTGATATTTGACAATGGCACATCATTTATTCAAGTTTAATTTATTTAAAAAACGAGTGCTTCACTTCCACAGCTCTCCAAGAGGCAGGTTCTCGGCTGCGTTGATATTGTTCAGGCTGTAGGTCATGATGTTCTCGTGCACATCCTCAACGCTCTGAGAAGCATCAATTGCCTATAACACAGTTTAGATCACGTTCGATTTTTTAATATTTTTTTAAATGACACCTTGAAATAAATGTAGGATCCAGACCCTGCATCTTACCCGCCAGTTGACTGAGGGATCCTTCATCAGGTGTTCGAATTTCTGCTGGACCGCTCTTTGGAAAACACTAGTCTCGTATCTCTCTTCTCCAAACTGGCCTCTGAGAGCGGCCTCTGCCGGACTGAGCTGCAGGAACATCACCAGGTCCGGCTTCGGCAGTCCCACGTCAGGCTTCATGCACCAATCCAGACAGAAACCCTGAAGGAGAGAACATGTAAGAACGATGCTGTCTGATGAACGCAGAGTTTGACAGGCGCGGTCGTCTTGCTTCGGTCTCACCGGCTTTGCACTGGTGAAAGCAACTCCGGAGAACGCGTATCGGTCTACAACCAGAGTGGTGCCCTGCTCCAGCTTCTTCTTCATTAAAGGTCTGCGGTCACAATATAAGGCATGTTGGCTATTACTTATACAGGAAACTAATGACAAAATAATATACATTTTTCCGCCCAAATATAGGCAACTTCACTGAAAGAAGAGTAGATTTACTCGAGAGTTTGGTGCATTTTTAAAGGATAAAGCTGGTGTATTTTTGTTATTATCAACAAACGTGTTGAAAAGACCAAAATTAACAATGTGTTTGTCTTCAAGCCCCAAGCAATTTAATCATACTGAAGACTTCAAATGTGCAAATATATATAGTATAAACATGAAAGTCTGGCCGTATTAAGTGACATCTGACTGCAACATTTAAAAGGGTAAATTTATCAATGACTTATCCCTCACTCAACACAATAGGTAGACAAATGAGCATCCAGCAAAACAATCTGGAGTGAATGGAATTTTGTTAATGTGCTTACAGCACTGAAAAGACTAGTGTCTCTCTCCAGAAATAGATATTCAGCTTAGACAACCCATGTACTTCAGTCACTTTTAATAAGGATTGTTATCAGTACATTAGCTTAAACTCAACTTTCTAACAGTCTAATGTTTATTAACCTACAACTCGAGTTGCAATATTACCTAACGTTAACTACAAAACTAACGACCCTTATAAATTGTGAATGTGTCTCTAAACTGAATCCTTGGCATTTTCGTAGAACTTTTTACAGCCTACATTTAGTATCATGGCGCCAACACCCACTTAATATTCATAAAACCTTCATTTACACTATCAAATACATGGCAGGAAAGGAGTCACTTAGTTATGTTAATTATTGCCACCAGTGTGGAAGAAGTACTTAGATCCTTTGAAAAAACTTTATTACAAGTGAAAATCCCAAATTATAAATGTTACTTGAGTAGAAGTATAGCCAGCTAAATGTACTTAAAGTATCAAAAGTTAAAGTGCCTATTGTGCACTATGGCTATTTAGAAAGTATTATATTATTATGGAATATGAAATGATTCCTTCTTTTAATGTCTTACAAATACATTGTTTTGTACATATTGGTAGTAACGTACTGCATGTTGTCATATACAACTGTCATGTATTTGGTAACTATTAGTGTTAATACATGTAGTGGAGTAAAAAGTACAATAAATGTTCCAAACTGTTAGGGAGTAGAAGTATAAAGTAGCATGAAATGGAAATACTCAAGTATGGGATAAGTTTGACAGATTGGTACTTAAGTGCATTACTTGAGTAAATGTAATGAGTTACTTCCCACCTCTGCCTGTTGCTTATACTTTACTGAAACACAAAGAGGCAGCAGTCTTACACCAGCTCCCAGCGGTTGGCGGAGAACAGCAGGTGCACGGTGTGGTCCTCCAGGTCACTCTTGTTCTCCAGGTAAGCGCTGATCAGCTGTCCGATCGTCGTGGTCCTTTCTGGCCCCAAGAGACGCCCCACAGCTTTATACGTTAATGTTGCACAGAAATGAAGCAATAGTATGAAGCTGCAGAGTCGGAGACTGCAGTCTCAGGACCGCAGTCCTGGAACCGCCCTCCTAGGACCCTAGTTGTTTTTGCAACATCGCCACATAGCGAATTGGATGCCCGCAAAAGTACAACCAGCAAGTATTGAGTCTCATACACAGCGAGTCTCTTTAGAAATTGTAATGCTTGTTATTAATGATCTAAAAATGCATGAAAATGTTTTTCTTACAGAAATTAAATTATTAACAACAATTTCTTGTTATTGTGTTTGTTTTTTTAATAACAAATGTATTTTGTATGTCAGATGTAAAAAGATAGTCTTTTATATTTGTTTTATCAAATTTGACATACAACGTAAATATATATATATTGTAGTAAGAATTATATAATCTATTTATAGTTATAAATGTATATTGTATGTAGACATACATTTAGATGTATATTTTGTTTAAAGAAAACACAAATGTTAATTTAGTTTTGGGAGAAGGGGTGGGGTTAAATAAGTGTAAACTCCTTCCCTAGGGTCCTAGGAGTGCGGACCTGAAACTGCAGTCTCCGACGCTGCACTCAAATGAAGGGGTATATTTGCTCTGCACACCTGCACAGGGATGAAAAACAACGAGCCACACCTAAGCCTTTCTCTCAAAACAATAGAACGCATCATCTCCAAACAACTCCACCGCCATCTCCAAAAAAATGATCTTTTTGAACCCCTTCAGTCTGGTTTTCGTCCTCACCACAGCACAGAAACGGCACTCATTAAAGTCCTCAATTCCCTCCTCACCTCTGCTGACACCGGTTCCCTCAACATCCTCATCCTCCTTGACCTCAGTGCAGCCTTCGATACCGTGAGCCACACCATCCTGCTTACCCGACTCCGGGATATCGGTATCGAAGGTACTGCACTCAGGTGGCTCCAGTCCTACCTCTCTGACAGATCCCACTTCATCTCCCTCAACAATCAGTCCTCTACCACAGCTTCAGTCACCCAAGGTGTTCCCCAAGGTTCAGTACTCGGCTTTATCATCTACATCCTCCCCCTTGGTCAGATTCTCCGCCATCACAACCTGGACTTTCACTGCTATGCTGACGACACACAGATCTACCTCAGCACCAAATCCCCCCACAACCCCCCTCTCACACACATCGAATCCTGTCTGACTGCAATAAAATCCTGGATGCAACACAACTTCCTCAAACTCAACAGC
>NW_011360974.1:0-2106 GCF_000735185.1 Notothenia coriiceps | reverse complement strand
ACCTCAGAAAGATCAGAATCAGGTTTATTAAAATAAGATAATGTTGGAGAAATAGTGAATGTCCTCTTCCAACATGAGAGTAACATGATAACAAAGGTATCAACTGTAGCTGTGAACATGACAGGATGTGTGATTACCTAGAAGAGCATCAGGACTGTTTGAGGCATATGATAGCTATGTGATTAACATGATGATTCAGCCTCTATGGAGAGAGACATATGACAAGATCATTTCTGACGTGGAGATAATCTGAAGTAAACATTAGGCGCATTCACACCGCAGCACTTTTCCCACAAAGTTTCCTCAGAACTCTTTAGTTCTCATGAACTAAGTACAGATCGCGTTCACACCGGAATAAGTTCCCTGAGGGAGGATTAGGCAAATGAAGCCGCTGACGTCCCTTCTTCTTCTTCTGCTTTGGGTTTACTGGCATGCAAACAACTTCACGGCGTATACTGCCACCCGGAGTCCCCGGCCGGAAGTCCCCGGAGTTGGGGACAGGCTTCAGTAGAAGCTGCTGGGACTCCCAGCAGCTTCTACTGAAGCCTTCCGAGTAAATCGCCAGAACGCCGACACCTCCTCATCTCCACCGCTCCCATGTTTTCTTTTGTGTCGCCATAAGTTAGTCTCTCTGCGTTGGTGCGCGGGGCTAATGCTAATAATGCTAATGCTGCTAATGCGAGGATAATAAAATGGCGGCTTCACAACAAATTTTTGGGAGTTTTACGGGGCGTGGTTTGCATTCCGCCCAGCCAATCAGACATAGGAACCTTTTTCTCCCACGAAAGTCCCTGCTCTCTAGCAGGGATGGGAAAGGGGGTGGAAAGGTTCTCAGGAACTAATTTTAGTTCCGGCTCTTTTTGGTGTGAACGCGACATTTCGGAACTAAAGTGGGAAAAGTACTGCGGTGTGAACGCGCCTATTGAATACTGCTTTCTATTCCTCCATCTTGTGACTGTGGAACTCCCTCTCTTGGATATCAGCATGTGAAGGACACTGTTCAGGAACTAGTTGATGCTCTGTATGTGATGACTACTTCCATTCTGGAGAGGATCACAGATACATGGATCCTGAGGTTCAAGCTCAAGCTGGGGAACAGGGAGATTATCCTAACAATAATGAATAATATAATCACCTCCAGGAATCTGCAGATGTCTGATTTATCGTGGCCACTCATGAACACCACGTTCTCAAACAGCCAGAAGAACGGGCGGTCGTCGCCCTCCTTCGGCTTCATGAGCGTCAGCAGGCGGTAAAACTCAAAGAACAGACGTCCAGTTCCCTCTGCACCACGGGGAGAGAGAGAGAGAGAGAGAGAGAGAGAGAGAGAGAGGGTTATCACCAGGGAGAGATAACGTGTGAAGAGGATGCACTAAAGGCCGCTCTCAATGCCGGTGAACAGGAGGGGTTATATTCAGATAAAAACAAAATAAATAAATCAAAGACAAAACTAAGAAATTCTCTGAGATTAAAAGCAAAAAAGTACAATAATATATATTTGGAAATGGGGAAATAATCCTGATTTAGGTCCAGAATCACCATTTTATCATTACTCTGCGGATTTTAATAAATGTTTCCTTGAGTTGAAACTATTGAGAAGAAAATAACAAACCAATTCACATGTTCTCCTAAACATCACCTTGTTTTCATTCATGAGGGAATTCATAATGTTGGAGAATAATCAAATACTTTTATTGTAAAATGTTGTACGTTGTTTATTGTCTTTCATCTATCACTTCAATCTCAGGATTTTTTCTATTTTCTTTAATGTTTTATCTGGGAATAATAATCTTACCCGGCTCTAATTACTTATTTTATTACCAACAAATGCCCTAAAAGGCCAGATTTATAAAAAAAAATCTCCATTAATTCATCAGCAACCACTTGTTTCCTGTTCCACACGCACTGCTACCAAGACGTCTGAAATAACATACCGAATAATCCTTTTCTCAGAGGGTTGACCATGGAGAGGTCGTTGCATGGACTGCCTCCGATCAGAAGGTCAAACGGACCCCACTCAGCCAGCTGCAACACACACACACACACACACACACACACACACACACACACACACACACACACACACACACACACACACACACACAC
>NW_011360973.1:0-4077 GCF_000735185.1 Notothenia coriiceps | reverse complement strand
GAGTGTTTTGTGTTTCCATGTGATATGTTCAATAAGAGCCCTTAAAATAAAGGTATTATCAGTATTATCTGCGTTTGGGTCCTACCTGCTTCACTCCTCGTATCACACTGTGGCTAATTGCACCAATGAAGTACCAATTTGTTTTTAAATCTTTCCTTCTAGTTTTCGAATGTGGAGGCATTTAACAGTGAAATGTTAAAGAACAACAGGAGCAAGTACAGACATTGAGAGATAATGTAGAAAAATGCAGTTATTTTAAGCCTTCCCTTGTGTTTTCTTTCCAGATGGAGCAATTCCTTATTAATCTTATTTCATAAAATATAAAAGCTTTATTTTCGTTATTGCCACTAATTTGCACAAAAGTGCCTAGGGAGTCAGTTTATCTGACTGAGATTTGAGTTAATGCCCTCTCTCCCACTTATACTCTCTCTCCGTGTCACTGTCTCTCTCAGGCTGTGTGAGGATGAAGAAGGCTTGTTAAATGTGGAACCATTAGCACAGTCTAGTCAGTGCCAAAGGGGGAAGAAATACAGCGTGACACCAGCGCTCTCATAGGAAATTGCCATTTTCTTACAACAGGCCCCTCTTAATGGTTGTTTAGTAGACGACACATTGGGCATTAAAACTACCGCCAGTGGCTATAGTGCCACATCTCAACTAATGATTGCATCTGAGGGAGGCAGACACCAGGAAGGAGAGGGAGAGAGGGAGTTTGGGATGCACAGAGTGGGGCACACTCAGAGATGATATCCTCTGTGGCAGTTTATTCAAAGGCTGGGTCAGGTGCGAAGACTGTATCAGGTCACATGAGGAAGCGTGTGGCACAGTGGATAGAGCCTTGCTGGTGGGATCAGGGGGTCACAGGTTCAAACCCTGCTGCAGTCAGCATGTCGTTGTGTCCCTGGGCAAGACACTTCACCCCAAATTGCTCCTGCGGGGATTGTCCACAGCATTGAGTATGTAAGTCGCTTTGGTTAAAAGCGTCTAACAAGTAACATGTAAAAAAAACATAGGCAGGGTGAAATATAAAACAGGCAGGCAAATTACGTGAAGAGCATATTTCTGACTCAACAGGCTTCTGAATGGACTGTTCTATTATTCTTTACTGGCTGTAAAGTCATTGCCCTGTACGTTGAGCTCAGTTAAATTGCACGCTTTAGCAAGTTTAGTGTCCTCCAAAACATCAGAATGTTGATTAATTCTGGCAAAACAATTTCCTGCGCTGTTGATTTTAGTCACAGTGAAATGTGGAAACCCACAAAGAATGTCTGAAAACAATAACTCGACAGCCTGTCTGCATTTCTCTATGGGTATTATAAAAATAAACAACTTCTACACAAATCATATTTTTATAGGCTCTATTATATTATATCAAATGTGAAAAGGCAAAGAATAACTGACTTCTTTCTTGCCACCAAACTGCCATCTGACCTAATACACAAAGATTTTTAACCACGCCTTTTCAGTCTCCTGAGAGTGACAAGGAAGATAAATGAAATTGTAACGAAGAAAGAGTCGTATTTTTTGAGCCCGACTAAATAAAGATGGCAAAGAAAGAGATGGAAACATAATTGCCATCAAGCATGACCATACAGCAGCAAAAGCAATCCCATCAGGCAGTTCAAGCTCTACAAGACACCCCCTGAGAGCAAAAACATATTGACCACCAATCAATCTCAACCAGCCAAGATCAAGGGTCAGGAATTGAACGGAAGAATGGAATTGACAAAAAAAATCACAAGGTGGCTGCTGCTGCTGCGTAGGTTTTTTTCCCTGTTTGATTGCCATGTACACTACAGTGTAAACAATAAAGCAAGATTGATGTAAACAGCTCTTCCAGCCACACACGATCACAACACTAGGGTTACTAAAGTTCATATAATTTGTTTATGAAATATACTGTATCACTTAAACTATTGGTTTCCTCTGTGCTGCTTCCAGTTAGACCCATAATGACCACTTGCAGGCTGTGATAAATAACGGTTTAAGTGTTCTCATATATTTGGTGTGTCTCACAGGACTTCCTCTCTGTGTCATAACTGCAGAATGGCCATTATGTGGCAGCTAAAACACAATGTGTCTTTTAATGTCTGGGGTATTTCTTATCGAGCATGTTGTGGTTAAGATAGGTGGCTATTCTGGATCTTCCTTAAGGGATCAATACACTTTACCTTATTACTGACATAAATCAAGGTAAAGACGTTTGTGGTTAATGAGATGCCACAAGATAGCAAGATAAGCAGAACAATGCACATGAGGCAGAAAAAGAAATGGGCTTACAATATGACTATTACTAAGAACTGGGATGTTTTTCAGCATTTCATATCATAAAAGCAGATTTGTTTATCTTACAATGCTCAACTGTGTGCGACACAAGATTAGTTCATGTTATCAAACTGATCATTTGTATTGGTCTTTCCCCCCTTTATTTTTTCACAATGAGTGTAGCCTTTGTGTATGAAATATGCCTGGGGGAACATGAAATGATAACAAATTTGAACTGTATGTTATGTATATTAAACATCCTCCAAATTATACAAAGCTTTAGCTTGATGAGCTTTCTCTCTCTATTCAACATTTTTGAAGCGTTTGGACAAGCTTGTGATTTTGACACCAGAGACTGCAGTTTGAAATCCTGTTTCAGTCAATGTTGGGGTCTTTTAACCTTGACCACAATCTCTAAGTGTAACCAGAGAAATACTGAAAGATATTTTTGACCTTGGAAATTGACAGAACATCTCAAGGTTGACTCATTCTCTATTACTGGAGCTTTCAACAATATCCCACATTCTTCACAATATCAAGAATATACTCAAATGCTTAACACAGTAGCCAACAAAGACTTATTGCCCACTTGGATGACTTCAAATGGCATTGATCCCACTCCATCTGCTGATAAGGAATATTATATATTTTGCAAAGGTCCCAAAAATATAGAGAGTGTAACATTTAAATGATTTGTCAAACTTAATGTATGTATGTATGTATGTAATGTATGTATGAATATATTAGCTAGTTTTCTCTTCTGCATTGCTTTAATTACCATATGAAACTGAAGTCAGCAGGGATTTGAATATGAAATCTATAAATCAAAGCAAAACTAAGTGGGAGAGACCTTTGTGCTGTGATGAGAGGCTCTGCTTTGACATGTTGTGACTTTAGACGAATGGTTGTCATCACAAGGAATTCAATATGTTGTAATAAACAAAGCAACCACAACAGGATGTCAATAATTGCAGCATCCCTTGAATAGTATACCTGACGGTTCCCTTTCTCGAATTAAAGCATGACAGATAAGTCCGTGCAACTTAAAGTGTGAAACAATTTTAAGACATGAAGAAGATAAAAAAGTATCTCAGAGCCTATAGTTTGGTGCAGATGTGGGAACTCGAGTCACATGACTTGACTCGCATATTTTTTGACTTGAGACTTGCTTGACTAACATTGATAAAAGACTTGACTTGACTTTGACTTGGTATTCATGACTTGAGACTTGACTTAAGCTTGAGACAGATGACTTGAAAGGACTTGACTGTTTAAAATGAAATATTTGCGTTTGTTTTTTGTAGTGAGATATTACGTTAAGTTTTTTCGAAAAACGTGATTGGGTGATTATAGCGCCATGCGCGCAAACCTGGCAACCCACTAGAAGGCAGGAGTGTTAGTTAACATGGCAGCGGCTAGCGTTACTCCAAAAATAGTGACGTTTGGATTCAAGGATTATGTTGTCGATGACGGTAATAAGAAGAGAACAGCAGTATGCAGAGTCTGCAGCATAAAAATCAGTAACACGACCACCACAACATCCAACTTCATTCGTCACTACAAAAAAACCCACAGAGAAAGGTACCTGCATGTGTTGTGTTAGCTAGAAAACTAACGTTAAGTTTAAGCTACGTTAGACTTGGTTTCAAATCGATTAAGCATTGCAAAGAGAAGACCAAACGGTACTGTAAATGAACACTAGAACCTCCAAGGGTTTCATTTTGACTAAACCTGATACTGACGGGCTGTCAGGAGAGAGAGAGAGAGAGGAAAAGAGAGAGAGAGTTAGAGAGAGAGAGAGAGAGAGAGAGA
>NW_011360972.1:18182-22418 GCF_000735185.1 Notothenia coriiceps | reverse complement strand
CCAACACCAAGATGGCCGTCACGTTGGTACATTTCACCTCTTTCTTTCAGAATGAGGCGAAAAGTATTAAAAGAGGTGAAAATCACTCCAAGTCTGGGCATGTTGAGAGCTGTACATACACACAAGGGAAGTTAGTCGGTTCGTAAGAGCCAGCATACGGGACCGGGATTCTGGGACTTGTAGTCTTTCTAGTTGCGTATTTTTCATAGTCTTATATTTCAACATTTTTACGACAAACTGTGACTTTTTTGACATGGAAATTATTTTTTAAATTGACAAACTTCATAATTCGTAGCACAATTCAAACAGGATCGAAAGATACGTTTTCTCTCCCCATTGACTTCAATACATACTTTTTCCGAAATAAGGTCCCATGGGTCAGAAGTAGATGGGCGGGACTCTCTATTGAATGAATTCAGCTGCTTTTAAGTCTGCACACATATATAATACTTTAATGGTCAGATCAAGTCTGACATTTGACTTGCATCAAAGCAGCTCCATGTGTAACATCAACAGACACATATCAAGACACAATACATTTAACATAACATCACAATCAGTGAGAGAAAACATGCTCAAGGAGCCTTTAGTGTGCATTTGATCAACGTATGTGCCAAGCAACGGGGCAGAAAACCTACATGTATAAACACCACCTTCTGCAGATGGAAAAAAACATCTAATGACTCACTTAAGGTTTCTATCGTTACTCTATATCTTGAAGGGAAATGTGAAGTTCTTCTTAATTTCAGTGTCTCTTCCACCTCTCTAAACTTGCCCGTGAAGTCAGAGCTTCCCCGATTTGTGGTTTGTGAGATGATTGAGCAACACCGTCATTGACGTACGTACAACGCTTAACTTGATGACTCGACTTCTGAGCACTCGTGGTGTCGTTTGCAAAAGAAAATTATTCCAGGTAATCACAAACTGCCTCAGGCTCTGTGTTACATCATCTCGAAACCACAGATAAATAAACAAGATAACGATCTGTGGTTATTATACTGCCTTTGTGAAGGGTGTTGAGACAATTTGTACATGGTAGCAGTAATGGGAGTGTCAGGTTGGTCTGATTTAAATATCCCAAAAACTGTTGCATAGATAGCCATTACATTTGGAATAGGCATGCATGGTCCCCAAATGATGAATCCTACTGGCTTTGTCCTCTAAGCACCACCGTGAGTTGGTTTGTTTGTGAATAAATCAATTAGCAATAACATTTGTGTTTGATTTCTGTCAACTTCGATTTTCTAGACTTTTCCTCAACGTAATTTTCCATTTAAGCCAAATACTTGGGTTTTTCACCAAATACCTGTGAACCCAATGACCCACTCAGCCTCAATTGAAGTGTTAGTGCTAATTATTTAAGATTAGCATGCTAACGCCCTAAAATAAGATGGTAAACATGGTCAAAATAACACCTAACAGAGCCACTAATATGGGTGTATTCCCGACTGAAATATCCCAACATCTTTTGGAGAGATTGTAATTACATTTGGTTCAGGGAGTCATGGTTGCCAAATTATGATATATATACTATTAACAAAGGTGATCTCTTGAATCTTTGAATATAGTTTGACATTTGTAATTGGATAAATTGACCTGGAATTTGGTTCAAACATTTATGTCCCCTGCAGTTCGAAATGTAAGAACCATCACTATCAGATAAACCTTTAATTCAGGCAAATACTTGGGTTTATGAACAAATAACTTCAAACAAAATCAGCCTCACTTGTACTAAGTGCAAATATTACATTACATGTCACTTGTTAGACGCGACAGTCAATATCTTGGGCAATCTCACAGAAGCAAATTGGGGTGAAGTGTCTGCTGACTTCAGTGGGGATTGAACCAGCGCTCCTCTGATCTGAACATCAGCGCACTAATCCACTGAGCCACAGCCTCCTCAACCTTATTAGCATGCTAACAAGCTTAAGAAGGATCATAAAAATTGTAAATATTCCTCCGCTAGCGTTAGCATTTAGCTCAGAGCCCCCGTGTTTCCTGTGGCATGACTGTAGACTCTTAGGGTTACGCTGGCAGAGAAGTATTTCACATTTTGAAGGTGTTCATGTATCACTTAGTTGTTTACATGGAAAGGGACAGAAACAGTTCTGTTTCAAATGGAAAAAAACAGAGCAAGAGACCCAGTCGACTTTCTCACCTCTGCACATCTGTCCAATAACATCACGTTGTTGGTGTGAATCCAACAGCAGAAGGCTGTGGGAGGAGGGGGTTTCCGAAGCTGTGTGACTGTCGGACAATCAGTCCTGGCATCTCTGCTGTAAATCGTGGTGTTATTGCATTATATTGTCAGGCTTTTCACTCGTACAACCCCGGAACAAACGGGCCTCGGAGCTGCAGTGTAACTACCTCTCACTGAAGGCCCCGTGAGAGTGTATTGCACCTGGCATCCTGCCACAAGGGCTGCTGCTCTCAGGGCCTTTTCTCCTAAATCTATTGTGAAAGCATCGGGGCACTGACCAGGACAAGCAGAGCGAACATGAGAGTATGGTCGGCTGCCTTTTGAAGGGGAAAGATGGAAAAATACACACACCAAAAAAAAAGGCTATTGCCCAGGAAAAGAGGGGAAAGTCCAGGAGCTGTGTGCCAGTTTTTCTGGAAACTCTGCTTTGTGTTAAACTCCCGAGGCAAAGATAACAGACAGATAGAAATATAACAGAAGGCCTTTTGTTAAACTATATTTCATGCAGTTAAATGCCACACATGACACAGTGATATCAAATGAAAAATGAAGTATTGTGTTCGACATTCCATACTGTGCTATCTGATTACACACAGCTATTGTTTGCGTCTGTGTGTGTGTGTGCGTGTGTGTGTGTGTGTGTGTGTGTGTGTGTGTGTGTATACTCAACCCTGCATGAAAGGCTTTAAAGTGGGTAAATCTTGGTAGATTCCTGTTTGTTTTCTCGGCACAAGATCAAAGACAGGTGGCCTTAAAATTAGCTCGTAGCTCTGTATTGCATGACAGCGCCGAGTTAAAGCCCAGAGCAGTTCTTTAATGTTGATCCAGAAAACCAGACGATCCCACTTCGTAACGCCGTGTCAGCCTCCGTGAAACTAATTCCCACAGTCAGCCTTTGCAGGAGCACGGTGAATTTCCAACAGTGGTGGAAGAAATATGCTTTACTTACGTAAAAGTAGAACTAACTCGGTCTGGAAATACAAATAAAAGTCCTGAATTAAAAATGTTACTTAAGTAGAAGTCGGCTAAATGTACTTAATCTAATGTCCAATTATGTTTCTGTATATTTCTGGTCCCTTGTTATGTGTTATATTGTGAAGTACTCAAAAATACACTTGAGTAAATTCAAGATTCAAGACATGTTATTGTCATATATACAGTATAACATGCAGTTGCACTGTACAATGATATTCTTACACTCAGCTCTCCACACCTAAATATAAAGAGACTATAGCCTCTCCGCTCACACAGGGTTCAAATAGGGACGGAAAGAGCAGGTTGGTGGAACACAGGCGTTTATTAACTCCAAACAAAAATATGCGCGGGTCTCAAACGTTGCCCGGGTGGGAAACTTCACAGGTCCTTTGGCGACCTTCCAGGATCCCGCCTACTGCATAACAGAACAGAACCAGGTTACGACATGCTTTTCTTCCCGCACTGATTACCTGATTCCGATCAGCTGTCTGGCCTCCGGCCGAGCCACTACCTTCACTCCAGCAGCCAGCGCCCAAACCACACCCCGCTGCCACATACCCCCACCGCCCGACTCAGGCCGGGATCCCGCCGGCCGCAAGCTGACTCTCCCCCCCACCCTCCGCCGAGCGAGAGAGGAAATCAGCCACGACCATCCGGTTACCGGGCNATTAAAATGTGTCGTAAAACTGTGAAGTTACACATTTTTTGTGTGAAACCGCTCAATGAACTACATCTCCCGTCTCGCACCACACACCAAGACGGCCGTGACGGCCGTCTTGGTGTGTGGTGCGAGACGGGAGATGTAGTTCATTGAGCGGTTTCACACAAAAAATGTGTAACTTCACAGTTTTACGACACATTTTAATTTTTTTGACTTGCAAAATTATCTTTTAAATTGACAAACATCGTATGTGCCATTCGTGGCACAATTCAAACGGGATCGAAAGATGACTTTTCTCTCTCCATTGACTTCAATGTATAATTTTCCGCTTACCGGGGTCCCATGGGTCGGAAGTAGATGGGCGGGACTTCGCCTCTCTATACAACCAGCACAGCCCCTA
>NW_011360972.1:16119-18114 GCF_000735185.1 Notothenia coriiceps | reverse complement strand
CATGTCTCTTCTACATCAACATGTGTCCCCACTTCTTCATGTCTCTTCTACATCAACATGTGTCCCCTCTACTTCATGTCTCTTCTACATCAACATGTGTCCCCTCTTCTTCATGTCTCTTCTACATCAACATGTGTCCCCTCTTCTTCATGTCTCTTCTACATCAACATGTGTCCCCTCTTCTTCATGTCTCTTCTACATCAACATGTGTCCCCTCTCTTCATGTCTCCTCTACATCAACATGTGTCCCCTCTACGTTCCACATTTTAATTTTTTTGACTTGCAAAATTATCTTTTAAATTGACAAACATCGTATGTGTAATTCGTGGCACAATTCAAACGGGATCGAAAGATAATCTTTCTCTCCATTGACTTCAATACATACTTTTTCCGAAATAAGGTCCCATGGAGGTCCCCCGGAAAGGGAGGGACTTCGCCTCTCAATGTATTTCATGAATAAATGACTCGAGTTAGTTTACTAGTAGTACATGGATGTGTAAGTAATTTCTCTTGAACAAACAATCTTGGTTAAAAACAAAGAAGTGATGAATTACAATTATGATAAACTTGATTAGCATCTTTAGCGCACCACCTCTTTTCATCACCACATCTCATACCTCCTCAACACGTAGAGATCACGGGTGAACCGGACCATAACATTTGGTATTTTGGTCTAAAAATGACGAATTAAGCTAAAAATAATGCCAAAAGGAAGTGATCTCTTTCTTTTTATAGACGCCTACGTACATTTTAACACAAGGTCAGCTGTGAAAATAAGTTAGATGTCACGCACGCAATGACGAAACCCTTCACCTTTAGCCGGCATTCTGACAAAAGTGGAACTTCTTTTAATGTGGACATTTAAAACCCACTCCTCTGGACCTCCTCCAAGTATGACCTCAACCTTAAAGGTCCCCTATTAGGCAAAAACCACTTCTCCATGTCTCTTCTACATCAACATGTGTCCCCTCTTCTCCATGTCTCTTCTACATCAACATGTGTCCCCTCTTCTTCAGTCTCCATGTCTCTCTACATCAACATGTGTCCCCTCTTCTTCATGTCTCCTCTACATCAACATGTGTCCCCTCTCTCATGTCTCTCTACATCAACATGTGTCCCCTCTTCTCCATGTCTCTTCTACATCAACATGTGTCCCCTCTTCTTCATGTCTCCTCTACATCAACATGTGTCCCCTCTTCTTCATGTCTCTTCTACATCAACATGTGTCCCCTCTGTGGAAAGAGACTCTGAAAGTTTCAGGAACAAAGATTCAGAGAGAATCAGCGCTTAGGAAACAGGGCTGAAACAGAGGGGATTATGGGTAATGCTGCAATGATCTGTTTGGTGTTTCAGCCAATCAGAGACAGGCTCTGTATATATCTGAGACCTGTGATATATTGATGAAAAACAGTATAATATGGGACCTCTGTCCAAACCTGTGACATGTAATCAAACGTATGACCCTCTGTTTTTCCTGGCCTTCCTCTAATTGTGTACAGAACTCTTTAGGAAAATCACAGTCCAAAGCTGGTATTGTGTATATTTTCTGACCAGATAAACTAATTTACATATAAATACAACCCAGAATTGTAGACCTCCTCCAAGGACTAATGTCCGATGTCGCAATGCCAACGAAAGTTAAAAACCTTTTGTGTATCTGCCCTGTGATTCAGCTCGAGACTTAGTTGTGTTCCTCCTTGGCCGATGCCACACCCTTTTACCAAGCTTTGTGGAAATAGGGCATGTCGTTTTTCCATTATCCTGATGACATACAAATCAAATTGGGGTTATGTTTTCAGTTTGGCCAAGGTCACAATTTATCGTCTCACCTCAAAGTCCAAAACCATAGATAGATAGATAGACGGATAGACAGATAGATGGATGGATGGATGGATGGATGGATAGATAGATGGATAGATGGATAGATAGATGGATGGATATATAGATAGATAGATAGACAGATAGATAGATGGATAGATGGATGGATAGATAGAT
>NW_011360972.1:7941-12865 GCF_000735185.1 Notothenia coriiceps | reverse complement strand
TTTGTGTTTTGTTATATTTTATAAATGTGATCTGGTTACTTTGGGTTTCACACTGCTGAATTTATGGGAGATAGATAGATAGATAGATAGATGGGTGGATGGATAGATGGATAGATGGATAGATAGATAGATAGATGGATGGGTGGATGGATAGATGGATAGATAGATAGATAGATAGGTAGGGAGATAGATAGATTGATTGATAGATAGATGGATGGATAGATGGATAGATAGATAGATAGGTAGGGAGATAGATAGATAGACAGACATCGTTTTATATTGATCCCAATTTGGGAAATGTTTGCGTTGCAGCAGCATCAAAAACAAGGCAATTTTTTATTTTATTTTCTGTTTTTTTCCTTTTCCGTTTTATGTTTATTTTCATGGCTCTGTTGTTTAAGTTATATTGATAAGCATTTTTTGTTGGTTTCGCCCGTGTGAGCATGTGCGGGTGGAGGGAGGGAGGGGGGAGTGTAGTGAGTGTACTGTGATATTACAATATAAATGAAATGGCATCGATTACTGTACACTATAATGAAATAAAAAGACAAGGCAATGTACATAAGAGAAATTAAGACACTAGAAATAAACAGTCCAAAATATTTCTGAAATAGAAATAAAATAGCATTAAAAAGTTAAAAATATATATATTCATGTGGAAATACACATTTCCAGTAGAAATTACAAATGGGTTTTTGACAATTTAAAAGTCAGCTTGAATAATTAAAAAAGTCAATTGAATTGAATTTTTAACCTCTTGTAATTTTAGCATCAGCTTCTGCAAGCAAGCCACTGCCTATAAAATCTGCTAGAGACATCCGTCAAAGTGAAACTTCCTGATTAAAACCATCTATATTTAACACAGAGATTGGCCAGAGGGAACAGGGGTCTTCCGGTGTGTCCCTGGAAGTCAAGTTTGAGGTTGAAGCCGGGCACAGGAAGTGAGACATGTTCACCGAACACAGAGAGCAGTCAGATTCCACAGGAGCGACTCCAACTCCATATCCTGTTCGAAGAGTCCTCATATAGACCCTGTTCTGGGTTTTTACCCATCGTGACTCACCAGAGCGACTCACAAAGATGCACCTCGCACGACTCATAAGCCTCTCACACACACTCTCACATATGCAAATGTGTGTAAGGTGCTGATGTGTGTTATACACAGGTGTGCAAACAGAGTGATACAAACACACAAAATATGGATGTAAATATTTTATCTTGAGTGATGGCAGGATTTGGCATCGAGGGCCGTGATTGACGACCATGTAAGAGAGGAAATGTGAGTTCATCTGACGCTCTTCAGGGGATTTAACCATCTGTCATAGGCCTGTTGGATAAACCCACACAAGCCAGACACAATCATATTTATGCTGTCTTTATTACAAGCTTGACTCAGAATTACTATATTCTGTTAGCTCGGTTAACCCCTTCCTCTTTACGGTGAACTATGACTATGATTGTGTAGTGAATATCTACATGTATATTTTTCTATTTCAATTTTTTTTTCTATTTTCTTTTCTTTCTGTTGTTGTTTATTTCTAGTTTTGTTTTATTATAAAATGCCTTGTCTTTTATGCTGCAACATTTTCTCCAAATTGGGATCAATAAAGTACCACCTTATCTTATCTTATATGAATGAGTACAACTATTTACTACACGGCTTAGTTGCTCAATTCTGATTGGAACATTTGGTCGATTAGCTTTTTTTCTAGGACGCTCTGATGAAGGGACTATGTGCAGTCATATCAATCCGCAGAAAGTAGTCCGGTCAATTTAACAACGTCAGCTGTGGCCATAACAAAAAACCCATTTGTTTTCAGTCTTTTACCTAATCAAAAAACACCAATTCATAATTTCTGGATATTTATTTTCATATCTGTGGAGGGCACGTAACTTTGGATTCATGATGGCAGAACTGTCCCCAGAAAAGGAAAGGAAAAGAGAATTAGAAGTAGGAAAGAGAGTTGAATATGGCAGAGAAATCAACACAAGAAGACAGACAGGAAGTATTGAGCAACTGTGAACAGACTTGGACAGTTCCCGGGCAGAAAACCTTCACCTACATTTTAAGTTACGTTACTTCAGGAAAACAGCATTTGTTGTCTTAGTGGAAGCTATACAAACACTTTTTAATCAATAAAATCAGGTTCAAACCACATTTTTTGTGTCAAATCATTGATTTAATTAGTATTGAGGAGCAAGCCTGCCATCACTTAGGTTAATTATTAATGAATAAAGAGATAAGTAGTTCACTTGTCATCTAGTTACCAATCATTTTTATGCTGACTTTAGCTGACTTAGGTGGGCACATGTTTACTACTGAATGTATAGTAATACATCCCTAATAGGTGTGAGAGCTCCTGTCTAACATCAGGAGGAGAAATCAAAGCAATACTATATTTTAACTGGTCAAAGACATGCACAGCTCATAGTATATCTGTGTAGGTATGTAAAGCGGATATTGAATATTGTCTTTTCATAAGAGATATTGTGAATGGGAGAAATAGGCAAGGCAAAGCAAGTTTATTTATATAGCACCTTTCAACACAAGGCAATTCAAGGTGCTTTACAAAAATGAAAGACATTCAGACAAAGGCATTTAAAAACAGTAATTAAAAAGAAAATTTAATAAAAGAAATATTAAAAGAAAAAATACATGAATAAAAAGCACATGAATAAAAAGTACATGAATAAAAAGTTACAGTGCAGTTTAAGATATGAATAGTTCACACAGAAGTTCCACTTTACTGATGAACACAACGGCTCAGTTTCAATTAAAAGCAGCGGCAAAAAGAAAGGTCTTCAGCCTGGATTTAAAAGTAGTAAGAGTTGCAGCGGACCTGCAGGTTTCTGGGAGTTTGTTCCAGATATTTGGAGCATAATAACTGAACGCTGCTTCTCCATGTTTAGTTCTGACTCTGGGGACAGAAAGCTGAGCAGTCCCTGAAGACCTGAGAGATCTGGTTGATCATGGTTCATCATTTAGCAGGAGGTCAGAAATGTATTTTGGGCCTAAACCATTCAAAGCTTTATAAACCAGCAGCAATATTTTTGAAANACTACTTCTCTAAACCCCCTGCTTGTGGTTTTTTTTCCCTTCAGCTTTGCGGCCAAAGTGGAAGTGGAAATCCGCTGTACTTCAGCCAGTGAGTCAGCTAGCAAAGCTGAAGGGAAAAAAAACCACAAGCAGGGGGTTTAGAGAAGTAGTAATGGATTCTGTTTTTCATAAATCACGGTAGAGCTTGTGGAGGTTGTTTTCTTTTTATTTCAAACGGAAACTCTTTGATGAGTGCCTTAGTGACATATGTGTGTTTATGCACACGGGAAAACATTCAGAGAAAAGCTGCTGAAGTTGTTTACCTTTACTGGAAACCGAAAGAAGCTTGTGTAATTGCCGTTGGACAGGATTCATGCTTGTAACTTAATACAGGCTTAGTGTGTGTGTGTGTGTGTGTGTGTGTGTGTGTGTGTGTGTGTGTGTGTGTGTGTGTGTGTGTGTGTACGTAGTAGTANTTGTGTAATTGCCGTTGGACAGGATTCATGCTTGTAACTTAATACAGGCTTAGTGTGTGTGTGTGTGTGTGTGTGTGTGTGTGTGTGTGTGTGTGTGTGTGTGTGTGTGCCTATTGACGAGTTTTGAGGCAGAGATGAAGAGTGAAAGTTAGAAAAAAGTATTTTCCACTCAAATATATTCATTCTTTCACTTTCAATGTGAGATTTGGTGTTTAAACATGCCAAACAGGGATTTCTGTGTCTGTTTACTTTACATTCAATCAAACATTTACACTGGAAGAAGCGAGGTGAGGTGAAGCAAGGACACCATGCTGCTGTTGTTATGAATACAATGTGTGTTTATGATTGATGATGAACAAACGCCTCCCGACAACAACTGGCACCTTGACAAATGGATCCTGACAGGGGACACAGAGCCAATCAGGCCTCCATGTCACAACCCAACAAGCTAACATGGAGCACACACATGTATTTATATGAAGTTGAATATTAAAGGATTTGATAAAGCCTATACAGTAGGCTACAGGGAATTCCTTGGGGAAATCATTCATGATTTAGTAGAATTTGAACATGGGGCATACATTTAGTCAGAAAGTGGGGGGGAAAGCACCCTCAAGTATCTAGCTTCAAAATATTATTCATTACGTAAAATTATTTTTGTGCCTCCTACATATAAAGCAACATAAATCAGTAATTTCTAAGAATAAACTTGTTTGAGTTGTTTGCTAACTAACCAGCTAGCAATCGTTAGCATAGCTAGCTAGCTTGACAAAACCAGCATTTTTAGCATGCTAGCTTGAAGAAAACATCCTGAATAAAACCTTTTTTATTCGCCCGAATGAAAGGCCACAGGGCTTAACAGTTCTCACTCTAGCAACTGTTTGTTGGTTTATGCATTGTCATCTTAAACATGCCAAACTCTTATCCAAATATGATTTATTCTTAAAGTAAATTGACGTTAAGGCTATAAGGCTTAAGAACTTAAATAAAAGCACATTTACTAGCCTGACTTACAGAGCTGCACGGTTTCACATCCCTAGATATCAATCTAGGTTTAGGGTTGGGATTTTACTTAATTTTATCCTTTAAGCTTTAATGCCATTACAACAACAAAGGCTATGCTCTACCAATTTGTTTATCCTAACAGTATGTGGGCTTACAACCCAGTCTCACGGCATTTCGTGTTATAGTCACAAAATTAATTTAATCTATTGATTCAATGGGAGGCGTGTGGTGCAATGGGTTGTGCGTTGGTGTTGGGATCAGGGGGTCACAGGTTCGAACCCCACTGCAGTCAGCATGTCGTTGTGTCCCTGAGACACTTCACCCCAAATTGCTCCTGTGGGGATTGTCCACAGTATTGAATGTATGTTAGTCGCTTTGGATAAAAGCTTCTAACAAGTAAAATGTA
>NW_011360972.1:0-7901 GCF_000735185.1 Notothenia coriiceps | reverse complement strand
AAGATTTTCGCATTTTTTTCGTGTCACACAGAACGATTTTAAAAGCAATGTATTTCTATTGGTAGTATGTTTCGTGCCTGCACCACGTCTTTTTGTACGGTCGTGTCTTGGAATACCAGAAGCTGTGTGGTTCATAAAAACATTTTCTTACTTAATATCTTTTATTTTACATTTTATAATGCCGGAGTTTTTTTGCCATCCGCGGGGAAAATAAATGGCTCAAAGCATCAGAATACTGACATCTGTATTTTTTTTCATCTGTTTTTCCTTCTAATTTGTTATTATTATTGCTAATCGTTCTGTGTGACACGAAAAAAATGGCGAAATCGTGTTGGTGAACATGAATCAATAGATTCATTTTGTAACTATAACACGAAATGCCGTGAGACTGTGTTGGGGTTTATGCATCATCACCCTGAGCAACTCTTATCCAAATATGTTTTAATCTTCCAGTCAATTTACTTACTTCTTTAAGGCGGGCGTTTTCTCCCATCTTCTTCCCATATATATTCCCAGCCACATATTTTGTCTGTGTGCATGTACTGCTTTTAATTAGCTGTTTACAGACACAACAGGCTGACCATCCACCACAGCTGGAGAGAGCGATAGAAGCTCGTCCGAGAGAGCAAACACTGTCTTATATCAAGAGCTCGATGACATTTTAAACAAGTGTCCTTGTGAAGCAGGCGAGTGCTTCTGCAACTGTTTTGATGACTCACTGTTAGTCAGCAGCAGCTAGTGTCTTTTCTCCATAAGGCTTTGGGGCTCAGGATAATACCGTATTCTGATTTAGTTGCAAGTTTTACATTTTTTTCCCTATTAAAACAAAACAGGCTCCTTTACCAATCATTTCTCTTAACAGTGTGTTGGTTTAAGCATCGTCATCCTGAACAGGCCAAAGTTGATATGTGCCTTAGTACATTTAGAAACATATAGCTTTATCCATACCATAACCTCATAAGCCTGCAATCATTAGCATAGCTAGATAGTTAGCTACAAATAGCACACATGTGTTCTTGCTGGAGAAAGACATCCTGAAATAGAAACGGTTTGATTAGCCGGAATGAAAGGCTATAAGGCTTAAAAACTTCTCCATTTAGGTTTTGTGCCTTAGTGCATTTAGCAACATAGCCATACACTTATAGGCAGGCAATCATTAGCATACCTGGCTAGTTAGCTTGAAATAACCAGAATCTCTAGCATGCTAGCTGGAAGAAGACATTCGGAAATAAAAGCACATTTACTCGCCTGAATGAGAGGCTGCAAAGTTTCACACCTCTAGATATCCCTTTGGGTTAAGGGTTTGAATTTTGGTTTGTTTTATCCTTCACGTTGTAATGCTATAACAACAACAAAGGCTATGCTCTACCAATTAGTTTTTCCTAACAGTATTTGGGTTTATGGTCTTCCAGTAAGTTGACTTTGGTGTTAATGGGCGGCGTTTTTCTCCCATCTTCCCATACATATCTCAAGCCACATATTTTGTCTGTGTGCATGTACTGCTTTTAATTAACTGTTCACAGACACAACAAAACTGTCTTACCATCCACCACAGCTGGAGAGAGCGATAGAAGCTCGTCCGCAAGAGCAAACACTGCCTTATATCAAGAGCTCGATGACATTTTAATGGTAACAACCGTCTTTGTGAAGCAGGCGAGTGCTTCTGCGAGTGTTTTGATTAGTCACTGTTAGTCATCAGCAGAAAGGCTTCATGTGCCAAATACCACCAGTCAGGCACAAAGAAACCAGTAACACTGAGGCTGATCAATCAAGTGAGGTCATTGTGGTCGGACCGAGCGACCGGCCTTTTGTTGAACGTCGTCGTGTTGCGGCCGGTGACATCACCCTTTGTGAACTCTGTCATTAAAGGGTGATAACTATCCTGTGTGTGCAGGGCTGGAAATAGTACTCTTTTTGTTATACTTGAGTAAAAGTAGTCCAACAAAAGGGTGAAAATACTCAATTAAAAGTCCTGAGTTGAACATGTAAACTACTGAAGTTAAAGAAATATTATTGGCAAAAAGTACTTAAAGTTTCCTCAGTAAAAGTACTCACTGCATTGTAACTGAAAGTATTCTATGTAATACTTTTATTATTACTTTTTGGTTTTATTTGTATTTTGTTATTTTGTTTATTTGATGTTGTGTATCTTTTGCACAATATACAATACAAAATATGAATTCATTAATATTAAGTTGGTTTCACTTAAAGGTGGGGTAGGTAAGTTTGAGAAACCGGCTCGAGATACACTTTTTGTTATATTCCATGGAATGCCCCTAACATCCCGATAGCAATGAATATCTGAAGTGCTTTAACAAAAAATCCATAAAAAAATGTAATCCGTGGAAGCCGTATTAGGGGAGAGTGGGGTAAATTGAGCCATTTTTTAGTTATGCTGTCCTCTAAGCAAGGAGAAATGACATATAGTAAAAATGAAAACACACACCTTATAGACATGACAGCCGATATAGCTGACATCTAGAAAATGTACTTTGACAAGCAAAAAACGTTTTTTTGTAAAAATATTAACTTACCAGACCACAATGAGTATCTCTCTGTCACAGGCAATGAGAAATGGGTGGAGCTTGCATAATTTCTGGTCACTTGATTACAACTATAAGGTGTTGCCTGATTACAGGGGGTGGTTCAACTTACCCACTGGCTCAACTTACCCCCTTCTCCCCTACTGTAAAAAGCACGACCAATCATCTGAGCCGGCCCAGCTAAAGTAACTGGATGGCCTACCTGCCTGTCAGCCTTCCATCTGTGCACAAACTTATCTCGTGCCCTCATTGGTCATGTGACCATTCGTGTGTGTGTTGGAGGAGGGGCTCTGTGAGGAAGTGGCAGATTTTTTCCGGTTGTGTACTTTCAAATTCTAGCGCACTCGAGCTGGTTTCTCCAAAATGACCTACCCCACCTTTAATTAAGCTTTAAAATATCATAGCAAATTATGTTGGTCGTTGACAAATTGGGTTGATCAGAATATAAAACACTTGAAAAGTTAACTCAAATATTCGACTCAAAAATGTAAAACAAATCTACCTTTCTTTAAAGTGGAGCCAGTTTATAACTTGTTTGAGTGTATTAACCTCTGAGATGTTGTGGAGAAGCAGTGTGAAGATAATGAACATACCCAAGTAAAGTAGAAGTATAACTTGAGTCTAATACTTGAGTCTAATGTACTTAGTTACTTTCCCCCTTGTGTGTTTTTTGTGTTTTTGAGGCTTGGAACCCAGAGCTAAATGGCCCCTAATAGAGGCTTTGAGGCTTTGAGGTGTTATTGTGCGGTGTGCAGGGGCCCCATGGGGAAAAGTCCCTAACCACAAAATGATGTCGAGGATCAGTTAGTGGAACAAAGTGCTTTAAAGACGAAAGAACGGTCACACAAAAGAGCTGACATAGAAACAGAAGAAGAAAGTGGAGCAGTTAAAATCTGTGGTTTTCTCTCTATGAGCATTTAAGTACTTTCCATTATGGTGTGCTGTGCACCTTAAAAAGCTCCTAAATTTGAGCTCAGTCATCACTTTATGAGCATTCGTCAGCATGTTATTGTCACACGGGATGAAGTTAGCGAGTAATACATTCTCAGCATGGTAGCAGATATCCACTGACTCATCTCACACACTGTATTCGACCTAATCGCAGAAACACACTCACAAGAACAAACCTGAGGATCTGAGCCAGCAGACGATCAAGTCATTGCACGCTTTTCTGTTGTTATTTTAACCCTCCTGCCGTGGTGTAAAGTTACCAAGTACAATTACTCAAGTACTGTACTTGAGTATTCCCATTTTCTGCTACTTTGTTCTTCTACTGCACTACAGTTCAGAAGTACATGGTGTACTTCTACTCCACTACATGTATTTAATACCTTTCGTTACTTCACAGATCTGGATGAATGATGTGAAATATAACCAAGTGTTAAATCAGACTTTAGTTCCACCTGGAGTAAATCCACAAGCTACCCTGCAGTATACAAAGTCATTCAAACTAGCTGCACCTTTACCAGCTTTGAGAACACTTTCATGATCGATCATTATAAAACATATCATATATATTATTCTGAAATGGACCAATCTGCACAACGACTACTTTTACTGTCGCTACTTTCACTATATTTTGATGAGAATACTTTTCTACTTTTACTTGAGGAACATTTTGAATGCAGGACTTTTACTGTAACAGAGTATTCCTACACTCTGGTACTTCTACTTTTACTCAAGTACAAGATCTGAGTACTTCTACTTTTACTCAAGTACAAGATCTGAGTACTTCTACTTTTACTCAAGTACAAGATCTGAGTACTTCTACTTTTACTCAAGTACAAGATCTGAGTACTTCTACTTTTACTCAAGTACAATATCTGAGTACTTCTACTTTTACTCAAGTACAAGATCTGAGTACTTCTACTTTTACTCAAGTACAAGATCTGAGTACTTCTACTAAAGAACAAGATCTGAGTATTTCTACTAAAGAACAAGATCTGAGTACTTCTACGTCTACTTAAGTGAAAGATCTGAGTATTACTTCCACATCTGCCATCCTGTCGTTTTTGTTTCTCCCCCCTTACTTCTGTGTTCCCGGTCAGATTAGACTTTTTAAACTGCTCTTACATTAACACAAATACCATGAATCATTACCAAATTAGATTTAAGCTGTACACAAAGTCTCTGGTTTACATGAAAAGCTGCAGTGAATATACAAAGAATAGACACTGAAAATATATTATAAAATGATCGTTGTCGATTTGGAGTTGTGTACTTTCTGATGGATGAACATAATCTAGGGACACCCGTTCATTTCCTATGACCGGGAATATAGGTGTTACAAAGTTCAACTAAAACAACTCAAAATGTAAGGAAAGTGGTGATTCAAATACCGTGGAGGATATCATACGGCCTCGAGGCAATCACACTGTATCTACATGATATTGAAACCGTCAACAGGAATTTACACAATGTTAAGCTGCATGGTGCCTCATTTCTTCTATTCAATACAAAAACATCACTGTTCTAATAGGAGATTTGCTCCTCAACAGAAGGGTTAAAGCTGTTCAGTCCTAACTTGTTATCTCCTTATGTTTCAAAGCCAACAAAGGGAGATTGTGATGGTGACAGTTGTGCAGACAGCTGGCGGTGAAGCGTTCGACGCGAAGCGCTTGTCAAAACTCAAGAGGGTTCTTTGAAAGCATGACGGTGCAATCTGCCGTGGAGGTATTCAAACTTGCCTTTGAATTGGGGGTGCACCAAAAACAAAAATAAAAAGTGATGAGTCACAAAACTTCCCAAAATCCCCCGCCCTCCCTCCTCCTTTCCTGGTTTACGGGAACTGGAATGCTGTTTTTTTTTTTTTTTTGCTCCAGCCTCAGACATTCAACTTCTTGACAGGCTACCGGGGTCAAAGCCTGGGTTAATGTTTGTCTGAGGGACTGTTTCATCCCCTCTCTACGGGGATTGTGTCTAATTATGTGAAAGTTTGTTAGCAGACATGAATGGATGTCGCTTGTGGAAACAGATAAGCCTTTGTTCTGCATCATAACCAAGCGCTTTATACTTTTGAGGTCGGGATTTACCAACTGTATTGCTTGTCAATCATAGAGGGATTAGAGCATCAATTCAAACAAGCCGCTTAAGTTTTATGTTTCCTAAAGAGGTTGTAATAGAACACAGTGTGCTAAGCTATTCTATAATCCATAAGATGTTTTCTTTGGCTTTTGTGCGATAAATACCTTCTTAGGGCTCAGACAAACATCTTATTTCAGCTAACCTGTATGGATCCAGTTTGTATTCATATTAAGCTTGGATAAAGCATTCACATTAATATAGAGTCGATAGTTAAATAGACCTAGAAGTGAACCACATACCCTATTTCAGGCATCTTACCAAAAGCACATTTACAAAAAAAGTTGATATCAATACGAGGAGGTGGTAAAATGCTGACTCATTCCTGGGTTTTAGGACTCCTGTGGACCTTGGACCCTCACAGAAAGCTTAATGAAGTCATTCAGCCTCTGGTCCAGGGTCATCGGTGTTTAACAGATGTTGTGTTTTCCCACAGCTGTTCTGTTCTGTGATCTCACAATGACGTCATACTCAGGCTGGGTCCTGTCTTAAGGGTGTGTGTGGAAATCATAGAAATTGAGACAGACACTTATGATGGGAGAGGCTAACGTTAGCTGGCTAATTTGAGTTACCTCTGCATTTGCATTTTGAATGTAGATATGTTCCTCCCAAAAAGACACACGACTTTGTAACACAAAACAACTGACTGTCGTTTTCTGTGGTAACTCGAACCAATAGGAGCTTACTCACGATGCTAGCACTCCTGAGTCATTGTTAGCATAGCTAGCTAGCTTCTGTTTAAGCTTAGTAAGTAGCATTGTTTTTTGAACAGGAAAGTGGACAAAACAAGCCATTTTTGTATTGTATTATATTATTATTATTATATTGTTTATTAAAGTATAATTGTCTGAAATAGAACTTAAATAAATATTAATTGTGATATCACTGTTAGCATCTTTAGCTAGCTTCTGTTGGTTTAAGCCGGCTAAGTATTTAGCATGTTTAGCATTGTTTTTGATAAAGGAAAGAGGGCAAAACAAGCTATTTTAGAGTTTAACACCTTTTTAGAAATTGAATTGCAAACTAAAAAGTGGGTGAAATAAAACATAAATAAACCTGCTTGACCTGAAAGTTATTTCTATTTTTATTAATTTGTTATTACAATTTGATAACTTTTTTCTTTTCAATTTTGATAATTTCTTGAAATATTGAATAATTTGAGTATTGAACATTTTGGGCCTCATTTACAAGAAATGACCCTGACAGTACATATCATCATATAGTTACATTTGAAAACATATTCCAAATGTATAGAAGTTGCTGAAAAAACTAAATTTGTGGCTAATATTATTATTTTATGTATCTTTTATTTACTTTATTCTAGTATGATCTGATTACATTTACAAACCTGGTACAAACATGTAACAGGATAACATTTCATTCTAAAGGTATTTGAACTAAAAACAATTTTTTTTATCTCTGACACTTTTATTGAACTTTCCCATGTGTTGATCAACTTAAAGTGTCATCTGTAAAAATATAAAAAATACATGATGATAACAGAGAATTCATCCCACGTATACTTTAGCTGTGAGTGAGATAATCAGTGCTCTGAGGATTCAGGCTGACCTTATCAGGAGTTGAAAGGTCGAAGGAGTTTCAAGGCTCTAATCATGCAGACAACTCCCTTTCAAACACCTTTCAACCTGAACCTGCAGTCACTCTGTAATTATCTCCAAACCACAGGTGCTATCACTCCTTTATTGTGTGTGTACATGTCTTTGTAGCAACTACATACCTTAAAGGTCACCTATCATGCTATTTTTAGGCAATAGCATAGCTCTCAGATATATACAAATATATAAAAAACATGTCTATGAAGTGTTTTGCACAAAATACCAAACAGATCACCCATTCTAGCCATGCCTCATATCCCTCTATTTCACTTCCTGTTTCAAAAGTGCTGATTTGGGGAATAAAGCTTGAAAAATAAAAATAATTGATAGAAAATAAAAGGGAGGGGGCTGAGCTCATGCGGGACCCGGCAGCTACTGTCTAAACTAAATACTGCGGTGATGAAACGCCATATCATGGATTATCAAGGATTATCTCTGAAACAGTATGGAGCTCAAAGGCTTTCTCTCTTGCCGGTTATACCACAAGGTGAGTTCCTTTTTATTTCCTGCTTCTTCACACACATGCTCTCCAGTACAGGTTAGCTCTGAGTGTTAGCGATGCTAATGTAAACACCGACCATATTATGTCCAAAACAGTCGGGCATTGTTTCTGATAGCAACGTTTCTGATAGGGCCGTGGGTCCACATTTCAGATATTACG
>NW_011360971.1:0-1138 GCF_000735185.1 Notothenia coriiceps | reverse complement strand
TGTGTGTGTGTGTGTGTGTGTGTGTGTGTGTGTGTGTGTGTGTGTGTGTGTGTGTGTGTGTGTGTGTGTGTGTGTGTGTGTGTGTGTGTGTGTGATTTAAAAATGTTTCCTAGGGGCTGCACAGAATTAGAAAACGTAATGATTGACACTTGGAGCTCCCCTGTCCCGCCCCCTCTAACTCCCTCTGCCTCCCCCTCTCTCCCTGCAGTGTCTGAGCAACACCCCCCCTCTGACGGAGTACTTCCTGCAGAGCTCCTACCTGGAGGAGCTGAACTTCACCAACCCTCTGGGCATGAAGGGAGAGATTGCCGAGGCCTACGCCGACGTCATCAAACAGATGTGGTCCGGCCGCCACTACTCCGTGGTGCCGCGCGTCTTCAAGGTACCGACACGTTGAACCCACGAGGAACGCACTACACAGAGGGGGTCTCACATTATAGCGTGGCCAATAGAATAAGATCAAACCTGAAACATCAATACACCCCGAGGCAGAAGGTCGTAGTCACATATTGTTTGGAAGTTTATTTTCTATGAATCTGACATCAACAGAGAAAACCCTGTTCTGTGGGTTTACAGCTCGGCTGATACATTAACAGACGAGAGTCAGCTGCCTCTCTGATCTCTGATGTGTAAAATGAAACTGAGCAGGAACAGGGGAGTGAAACTGAACTCCAGACCACAGAGACTGAGCCGACTGTACCGAGAGCTGCACACAGTATCAAACACGTCGCTTTCTATACATCTGAAATCAAAACAAATCAGACCGTCTTTTCTTCATACTCTCAATCACTGACTGTTCTTCCCGAATGGAGTTTCCATGTGACTTCGTATTTGACAAATATGCCGTGAACCTATTTGAGTTTGTTTCTACTTTGAGGATAGGGAAGCAAAACTACAAAAAGCTGCTGACAAAGCTCCAGTCCAGCTTCTTTACATTACCAAGTCGTGTAAATCATTCAGAGCGTGTTAAAGAGCTACAGACTGGAGGCTTCTTTGATCCTCCTCCCTCTGTCGATATCCCAGAAGTCCAGAGGCCTGTACGACGAAGCCGGTTCAACAGACCCTGGATATGTCTGAGTTACCCGGCTTACCTAATCCAAAACAAACGCGCTCTCGCTGAGCGGTCCTACGACGCTGG
>NW_011360970.1:0-3021 GCF_000735185.1 Notothenia coriiceps | reverse complement strand
TGCACTTGACTTGGAATTAATGTACTGTATGCATTCAAAAGTGCTGAATAAATGTTTTATGGACCCATAATAGTGATTATTATTTAAGTTAAGTTTTGCCATAATCATTTATTTTTTCATAATCAGGCAGCTGAACAACATTGGTAAAAAATGTAAACATTATATATATATATATATATATTTCTATTAATCATTTTCGGCCTTTCGGCATTCGGTTTTTGGCCAACTGTCCTATTTTCGGTATCGGTTTCGGCCAAGAATTTCCCATTCGGTGCACCCCTAGTAGTGAGGTCATGAAAGACTTTCCATCTGTTGTTTTAGAGGATGCATGCATGTAGTGTTTAGAATCCGTCATGCTTTCACTGACTTCCAATGTTGTAGCAAGACTTTGCATGGAAGATGTTCAGTGCAGAATCATGGTGGGGTTGCATTGGTTTCTGCAGTCTGATATAATTGTTCAGTCTGAGTTTCTGAGGTCACAAACTAGCAACATTTGTGATAAACCATTATAACAAAATGACAATCTATCTTTAATAAAACACATTTGCTGATGCTGCTGAGAGTTTTTTTGTTCCATTTATGACAATGGTCGTCAAAGGGCTTCCTCCCAGGATGCCAGGATTGGCCGTGAAGTCTCTGTTTATTTGCTGCTCCTCTTAAATATCATAATCAGGCTGAGTGCATGGGACTCTGAGTTTTATGTAAATTGCATATAAGCCGATTACAAGTGAGGCAGTTCCGCTCTAAGCATTATTTATTTTATGGTCTTCCAATTTTCATGACCAGATGCGATAAAGGGAAAATAATATTATGACCATTATCATTGCATGCATTATTGTAGTATTATGAGGATATTTCTCATGTCACACAAGGTAAGTCGTTTTTCTCCCATAGACGCAGCAAGTTCACATTCCATGTCAGGGAGGTGGGGATGAGATGCATACTTGATTTTATGGCAGTCCTATTAGCTTTAAGTATGATGCAGCTTTTATGCATTCATACTTGGAGAAATAAATGATTTTAAAACTGTTTATTGTTGTTGAATGTCTCAGAGGGCCTTAGAAATATTGAAAAAAGAAAGGTGCTCTCCTCTTCTCTACCTCCTCTATTCTCTGTCTTCCTTTCTTTGGACTAGTACTGCTGACCTTCATAATGCATGGACTTATGGAATTTCTTGAAAATGAAGCTTTTAAAAGCAAGACTTGTATGTACAAAAATCACACTGAACGAAGGAAAATCATTCAATACTTTTAAACTAGGATGTATTTGTATTCTTTGTATAATACTGAAAGATGCTTTAGTATTTTTGCCATGATCTCAGAGATTACTTAAAATGTTGATTTACACACGGCATCTATTGCACGTCTGTCCGTCCTGGGAGAGGGATCCCTCCTCTGTTGCTCTCCCTGAGGTTTCTCCCATTTTTCCCTTTAAACTGTGGGTTTTCTCTGGAAGTTTTTCCTTGTACGATGTGAGGGTCTAAGGACAGAGGGTGTCGTATTGTCATACTGATATTCTGTACAAACTGTGAAGTCCACTGAGACAAATGTAACATTTGTGATATTGGGCTATATAAATAAACATTGATTGATTGATTGATGCTAAAAGAAAACTAAAAGCAGGAGTTTACAGAGGAAGAAGAAACCTCATAAAATGGCTCTGTTTGAGGTAGATGTAGGAGGAGGTGATGGAGGACAGGAGGGAATCCCTTCCTCTCCCTGTCTGAGGTCAATGATAGTTCAGGGGCTAGTCGCCAAAACTGTTGCTGCTAACATCTTTCTTTTGTATCCTGACTCAGAGATGGAGTACTCGAGTCCGAGTCCGATTTTCAGGACTCGTGACTCGACTCGGACTCGCGCACTGATTGACGCCGACTCGCCCACGATGACTCAGACTCGACTTGTACATTTACGCTCCGACTTGGACTCGGAGTCGAGCGAGTTTTGTCTCGAATCAGATGTACTCTGTCCTGGCGTGTGCACCTGCAAGGCGAGTTCACGTTTTGGACGCGCCTCCACTATTCCAGTCTAAAGATGTCTAGAGACACACCCCGCATCGCGCTGTATGCTTTCGCACATTCTGCTTCCACATTGGGAAAGAGCAGCGCAAAATACTGTTTATGTGGAAACAATATTGAAGAGAAGGCTCCGTAACACATTACTCTAAGGATCAAGTTCAGACATATAGGCTGTCTTGAACACTATCATCAGAGTAACGTGATCTAATCAATAAATAAAGATTCAGCCGATAACATGAAAGCATTCACTATAATAATATGAATATGAATATGAATATTAAGCTTTATATTTGTATAGCACCTTTTATACAAGAATTGTAGCCAAACTGGCTTCACAGCAGTTCAATAGACAGATTAGTATAACATGACAGGATAAAAGCAATGTAGAGGAGCAGCTACATTTCAACACATAATATCCACGAAGGTTAATACATGAAGACTTGTGACTCGGACTTGACTTGGACTCTTCTTAGGTGACTCGGACTTGGACTCGGACTTGAAAAGTGGGTAGGGCTGGGCGATATATCGAGTTTACATGATACATCGTGGATTGCACTACATGCGATGTCGTAAATGACCACATCGTGAACATTGAGTATTATGTTGTCAAATCAGTTTCCCGCCGCAGCCAAAATGAGCTTTCCTTTCTCCTTCATAGACACAGTCACACACGTAGGCACACACGCAGGCCCCGCCCAACTTGCACACAAACATTACACACACGCACAGTGACAGAGAGGCATTTGTTTTGAGGACAGCGAAAGAAAGGTTAGCTAGTTTAAACCTTAGCACAACATGTTATTTTTTTTTTGTATGTCTTGTGAACGCAACGCTGGCATCATATGATGTGGCCTGCTGACATGGCCCGTGTTTAATTCAGCCCAGATGCGGTGACTGCAGGCCAAATCCATGAATGCGGCAGGCAGGTGTCCAAAATAAAGTCGCACCGGTATGAGGCGCAGTGAGAACCACGCATCTGTCAGACTAGCGATTGGGCACATTTA
>NW_011360969.1:0-3351 GCF_000735185.1 Notothenia coriiceps | reverse complement strand
TGTGTGTGTGTGTGTGTGTGTGTGTGTGTGTGTGTGTGTGTGTGTGTGTGTGTGTGTGTGTGTGTGTGTGTGTGTGTGTGTGTGGTCTGACCCCTTAACCAGCCGACAGGTAGACTTGCTCTTTCTTTACAGCCCCTTGTAAAGGGGGCCATGGGGGGCATCACTGCTTTATCTGACATGGTATCTGCAGTCAGAGGGTCCTGCTGCTCTACCAGACCCAACACTCCTGCACAGGGGGAGCTTTCAGAGGGGTGGAGACTCCTCTCCTGTGTGGATGAACGGGAAGAAAAGAGCAGACTGGACATAAGAGAGAGGAGTCAAGAAGGTAGGACAGTGGCAGAGACCTCTCATTTAAACCAATCAGAGAATCCTTTGAGTGTCATGTATCCAAACAGATATATAAAAACACAACAAACCAAGTTAAAGATGACTTTGAGTCAGATTATTATAATTATAATTCACAACAATATTGTAGTGCAGTCAGATCTGAAATCTGATATTGTGACAGCCTTCACTTGTTGTGAAATATTCCACTTTCAGATGTTGGTTAGAGAACCAACATCTGAAACATTGAACAATTGAACATTCTTCAATTAACAATTTCTTTGTTTGATGCAGAAGCATAAATAGACTTTAAACATGGCCTTATTCAGATCAATTGTAAGATAACTTTCTGAACAGATATACAATCCTCTGGGAGGTTTGTTTGCTTTCGCAAAGGTGCAACTTTTTCAAGAGCTCTCAGGTCAGTTGTTTTTCCATGGTCAGCTTACACACCAGGCCAAAGTTTACTGTAACAAAGAAACAATTGCACGCACACAGGCAAACACACACACACAGCTTTTAATTCACATCAAAGGCAAATATTTATTCTGCAGTCAGATAACACATGTGTTGTGAAGATGTTTACAGACCTAGAACTGTGTGTGCACACTACACATAGTGTATCCTGGACCACAGTGGCTGTCTGTAGAGCACCCAACATTCTTTACATTAGCTCTGAAACAGAGGTTTCAATTGAATAATGAGTCAACTTCTGTGCTTTGGCTTTGAGCTCAGTGCCCCACGTTTTGTTTACAATAAAGCGAGTGGAAGTCTCCCCCTGTTTTATGGAGCACATACAGTATGTCAAAGATAGACAGACAAGGATACAGGGCCTCCAGAGGTTTTACACGCTTTTCATAAATAAGTGAAGCAGTGAGCTGATCAGAGGTCATTCTTCTGATGTGACTCCCTGTGTGACGCGTGCTCCTGTAAGCAGGGGCTCTCATCCATGCACGAATACTGAACTGATGTCTGTAACCTGACATATGAACAGATGCATACACAAGCACAGATACAGAGACTCAGCCACAAAAACACTGCGTCACTGCACTGTAATGACAGGGTAAACCACTGGGCTGAATAATGCAGACACACATCCACAGCACTCACACACACAGAGCAGACATCTTCATACGTTAGCTCGCAATAGAGGATGTCATGTATTAAAACATTTGCAAAGACCTGATGAAAGACGCTGTTGGATCCTGGCCACATGAAAATGTAGTGGTCGGATGCCTGAACCGCATCAGCCTGGAGGAGGGGGGGGACCACAGTGTGTCTAAACTAACAGAGATGAGTGTGGGTTGGGGGTGGGTTGTGCAGGGTACGTTATGCAGAGGGGGGTCAGGGTAAGACAAAGATGATCACACCAGAACACTGCTCGAGTAAAGGAGAGTGAAATATGAAATACCATAGAGTTACACATTTGAATGGCAGTTAAATTACAAATGTAGATAGATATCAGATTTTTGCAATAACGTTAAAAAAATTATAATGGATATATTACATTTATTACGAACTACTGTAATTGTTATATTAGAGAGCGATTCTAACCTAAGTTTATGAAAATACTGTAATAAATATATTTACACTTGCGGGATTGCTGGCATAACTAAACGTATTAGATAAATACATTTCGAGATACATCGTGTTTAAAAATGTTTTACAAGGAGTGGATTTGGTTATGATTAACTATATTGTAGCGGATAAAGATCTCTTCAAATATGTGTTCATTGGCCTGGACACCATCTTTGGTGACAGATATTTCTAACATACACGTTCAAAGTCTACTGCGAAGTGCGCTGCTCAAATGCGCACCGCGTCTCAGTACAACCTAATAAGGCTGTCCAACCACATCATCACAAACCCAAACCATTTTCTGAACTGCTAATATGAACTGCTACCATCTAATCGGAGATACAGGGTCCCACGATTCAATAAAGTCAGACTGAAGCACTCCTTTGTGCTCCAGTCAATCCTCACAGTAAATACAGAGCTGAATCCCAGATCAAATGCACACTAAAGGGTTATTGAAAATGTTTTCTCTCAGTGATTGTGCTGTTATGTTAAATGTTTGTTGTTCTTTTTTCATGTATTGTGTCTTGATATTTGTCTAGATGTTGATGTTACACATGGAGCTGCTGTGGTGTAAAATTTCAGACTAGATCCGACCCAAAAAGTAGTATCGTATCGTATCGTAAATTGATTCACAAGCTTTCTCTTCTTGTCTTTGTAAGGTCATTGGTGAATTTTTGGGATATTTAAACATTTTAGATTTCAGGAATGGGCTTTCCATGTAATACCAGCCAAAAAATACATTTAACTCCAGGGCAGAAGCCTTCCTCTAATTTGGAAAAAAACTTTCTCTGAACAAATTTCAATATCTAAACAAATTCCAAACAAAATATTATACAAATGTAGCATGCACCCTCAGGGTATGATGGTATGGAAATCAACTCACTAAATGGAAATGCGTACATGTTGGATGTCTTGCCTTCAAACTGTATTTAACTGTGATCAACAAAGAGAAGTGGATGAAACACATTTCATCACAATGCACCATTAACATATAATCAGGGGTGCACATAAGTGGTACGCAGGTACGCATGCGCGGCAACAATCTGAAATGCGTACCGTCACTTGTGTCACAAAGCGCATTTGCGTACCGATGTATATGTGAAGCGGTTGGATCACCGGACGACGGAGTCGGTCTCCGTGTGCAAAGACAGGGCTGCTGTTAACGTCGGCCTGTACAGCAGCACTGCGCTAAAACAGCTGATCACAACGTTCACACGCTCTGTGGTCACGAAGCTCTGCACTCTACTACTACCCCCCCCCGTTGACATTCGCGATACAGAGGGCTTCATCATACTCTAGGGGAGCCGGAAGTTGGAGTACCAAACACTTACTCCAGGTACTCATCTGTGTACCTCACTGAGAAAGTTGTGTGCACCCCTGCATATAATTGTATGCATAGTTAATACCATTGGTAATTGATAAAACACATTAATGATGATTTAATGTTGA
>NW_011360968.1:0-1917 GCF_000735185.1 Notothenia coriiceps | reverse complement strand
GAGGCAAGCTGTGGAAAAGACTGATCAGCATCAGTATGAATACACAAACACACACACACACACACACACACACACACACACACACACACACACACAGAGCTGGCAGCATTGGGAAGAGGCAAGCTGTGGAAATGACTGATCAGCATCAGTATGAATACACAAACACATACACACACACACACACACACACAGCCTATGGTTACATGGATATATGAACAGCAGAGTTATAATGGAAGAATGCACACACACACACTGAAGGTATATAACATAGAAAATCAAATGAAAGGACAGAGAGGGAGTTAGCTGTTTGCCACTATCTATTTATTTTATTTTGTAGATCATCTGAGTTTAACTGAGTGTGTGTGTGTGTGTGTGTGTGTGTGTGTGTGTGTGTGTGTGTGTGTGTGTGTGTGTGTGTGTGTGTGTGGACTTCAGTTTGGCACAGTATCAGTGTATCCCTCTGGTGACTCCATCCATCCAAAAACATATTTTTCACCCTCAAATTTCAACACAAAACTTCTGATGGACGAGTGCGAAAATCTAGGCATTCTGGGAAATGAAGTCCAAACAATAAGTCACTGAGAGTATCTGAAGCGTTATATCATTATTCTTATTCTTATATCAAAAGAAATGGTGGGTTATTTGTCTCTATGTTGGTTTTAGATGAAATTATATTGTACAGTTTGACTTCTCCTTACCATAAATAAACAAACAAGTCTTTGTAGCCTCCCATATGTACCGGGTCAGTCTGTCGACGGTCCGAATGGTCATGACATCTCTTCTTAATAGCAACAAACCAAAGGAAACAAAGCGTTCCCATCATGATCTGGCTGAACTGCAAAGCTCTAACAACCCAAATGGGGGATATTGGAAGAAAGAGAGTTGGGAACGTCTCCAACGAGTGCAGAGTGTTTGCTTTGTGGAGCTTCAGATGTGATTGTTGATGCTCTTGGCTCAGTTTGAGGACAGTTGGCAGAGACGATGAGCTCCAGTTAGCGGCCAGGACTCAGGCAGATGTTGACACCTGGAGTCAGAGCAGCGTACGGACGGCGGTGCGTCATCGATCACGAGTCTGGCAGGAGCCCAAAAAACAACGAGGGCCAAGTTTACAGCAGGGCACGGTGCAGAAAACACAATTCTACCTCGATGGGAAGCATGAACAAGAACTCTTAGACTCATCTGGCCAAAGTACTGTCTTCCCAACACCGTTCGAGTGGAGCTCAAAATGGTGCCAAAAGTAAGATAAAGAGGTCATCTATAATTAAAATTCCTCCTGGGGGGATAATGAAGGTCTGTACCAAGTTTCATTCCATCAAATCATATAATGAAGCATCCTGACCACAAACACCAGTCTGAAGAACGCAAGGGGGCTACAACTACAACAAGATGAACATATTTGACCGTGATTTAATTGTAATACACGTTTCAAAATTATGCCGAAGTAACAACATACTGATACCAGTTAGTAAAAACCATTAATTAATGCTTTGACAAGTCTGCAGACAGACGGCAGGCGGAACACCTTTTAAAATGCGTGTTTTCTGAATGGAGATCGGCTAAGCTAACGCAGTATATGCTACGACCGTCCACACCGTGGTTTGTACTTGTTTAACTTTCGTCTAGTTTCTGAACAGATATGAGGAGCTGTGAGCTCTGAGGGCTAACAGCTGATGTTTTGGTTTTGTGGTTCAACATAAGTGACGGCAGGCTGAGATCCTCACTGCTGATTGGCTACCGCGAGATTGCGTCACGCAAATTTCACGTTGAGCTCGAGCGTTTGCCGCGGAATTCTCATCGACCGCTTCATGCTCGGCGTCGGAGCGAATTTGCGTCTGCATTGACTTTACATGTAATCGCGCCGCACCCCAACATCGCATCGCCTCCGGTGTGAACGCAGCATAAGACTGATAAAAACAA
>NW_011360967.1:0-2336 GCF_000735185.1 Notothenia coriiceps | reverse complement strand
CCACACAGGAGTTGCCCAAAACAATCATTTATTATACCTAACAGTGTCTACAACCAACAATAAAACACACAGAAGAGCGGTGTCCTGCTGCACCGAGCAGGGCAGCTGAGAGAGACCGAGAGCCTGTTCTCCAGCCCTCTTATATCCTGGAATCAAGTCCACAGGTGGGTCCCATCACTGCTGATTACAGTAAACACACAGGTTACAGCAGCACCACCTGGTGGACAACCACAGGGTTTTCACATGGAGTACATGCCTCTGGACCCCCATTTGAGTTATTTCGAGGATGTAGGACTCGTTTCTGCACCACTCTATGCACCTCAATAACGTTTGACTTTTAATCAAAGAACTGAATATGTACATTATATGTGCTGATGGTTCAGGAGAGTTTCATGGTGCTCCATCTGTGAATTGTCAATGGGAGATTTTAACTCCCGGAACCAACATAACATTTCATGGTATTACTTAAACAATCCATCTTTCTAACAGGAAATATAAATTGTGTGCTATTTCATTGTGTAATTAAAAGGATAAGAACTAATCACTCTTGGCAATGCAAATTAAGGAGAGAATTAAACCAATGAGAAAGAAGCCTCAAGCATAGTTTTGACACTGTCAGAGACTAAATGAAGTGCATTCTCAGAGCTCTGCCACAGATATGCTGCTCAGGTTGCTGTGCTTTCAGGTGGTAAATTAATTTTGTAGTGGAGAAGCTCTGTGGGGATTTAATGCCCTCTTGGTATTTGAGGCAGAAATGGCTTAACAAATTGCTGTTCATATCAGAAACCAGGGGATGGACACATACTGCCGACATTTAGCTAGGCAGTCAGAAACACTGCAGAAGAATGCTGCCATGGCACGTTGAATGGTGTTGCTGGGCGCTGCACAAATGGACCCGAAAGTCCCATGTAAATGTCCTTGCCCTAATTTGCATCTCAATTAATTGTTTAAGGACAACACTACACTGGAAAAGCTCATGTGTTCATCGGAGGGTTAGGTGGGAAAATGTGTACTCCAGAGCTCCTGCCTAGTGTTTGGAGGTACCGTACCACACACATTTCAACCTAGCCCTCAGGAAGTGAGCGGATTGTTGAAGCTTATTATTGCAGTGGCAATATGGTGATGCTACAATTCTGTACTGTATAACGTATATCATCTTCACAGTTTGAACACTTGAAAAGCCCTCATTTAAATGATTATGTTATCAAAGTTGTGTAGTGGACTAAAAGATCCAGAGTAATTATCCTTCTCCATTCATTTGACTGAGCCGAGACAGGCAGTGACTAAGCGGATTGGAGGCGGAGCTTAAGTAAATGCAATTGTGCATCCTTCCATTGGGCTGAGATCCATGGTCTTGGGGGTGCGTTTCACTTCTCTTATTTTTTATTTCCTCGGTCTCTGTATCACCGGAAGTTGTTTTTTATCAAGATTTGTCTGCGCCATCTTGAGTAGTGTCCCAGTGGCCTTATTTGTGCCGGAGGACCTAGGAGCGATAACGGAGGAGCGATAATCGAGGAACTACCAAACCATCCTCTGTTGAAATCGTCATACACTCGCCCCGCCCCCTTACTGTGTATCGCTCACTGATTGGACGATGCAGTGCATGCACTGATCTGGCTGCTGTCAGACGATCAGCTGTGCGGTGTCATCACAAACGGACATCGCTTCACGTGACACTCCGGAAGAAAGGACGTCCCATTGCTCTTAAAACTAATTTCCCTGCTTCTCGTTGTTTCCTTGCGTCTCTCCATGCTTCCCTGGTGGGAGGGACTAGTCGCAGAGAAACGACGCAAGTGAGGGAAGCAAGGAATCCATTTAAACGATGTGAAACGGACCCTTGGTATTTTTGTACTTGAGTCCATTTGGCTTCATGCACAACTTCATAGGAATGAACCGGGCCCCGCTCCCAACACTATCCAGTTCTCTTTTTACTTTGCCATGACATTGAACAGATATTCTTGGTCCCCAGAGGATGCCTATTGCCTACTGACTTTTCTCTGACTTTTCCTGTTGCACAACCATTGACAAGTCAATCTGAAAGGAGTTAATAGAGTATGCATACATGATGAAAAGTAAATCACTACTTTGATCATTTTCATGCCAATGTCTGATCTCTCAGAGGATCATTTGTCCACTAGCAATAGTGTGTCCAACTCCAACATTACATCTTAATTTAGACTGGTTGGTAATGATAGCATGAATCAAGAAATAAGTCTTGTTACACACATAGCCTGTTTGGCTGTGTCTCAATATCTGTATAATAAAAAAAAAAATTATAATAATAATAATGAAAAAAATAATCGTTTTATTTCGATTGCGTTGTTTTTTTAATCGTT
>NW_011360966.1:0-2790 GCF_000735185.1 Notothenia coriiceps | reverse complement strand
AGCAGGTGTGTAGTCGGGGAGGGTGCACAGCTGATTGCAGCAGGTGAGTGGAGGTTGAGCCGGGAGCCAGGAGTGACAACCACCACGCACACACAAACAACACAGACCGGGGGAAACAAACAAACACAAAGGAGACGGCTGGAGCAGTACAGCCACCACAGCGTTACCTAATGCAACTCCACACTACGTCTTACGGTGCCGTGTACCGGAGGGGAGAGAGAGAGAGCAGCGAAGGGGGGGGAGAGAGAAGTAATACGGTTTCCTGATAAAGCTGTGGAGAGTATGTGCTGCAGGGAGGTGGATGCACAACGCACCCAGGAACGAACGCTAGCTCCGGTCCTTTTTACTGTGGACTCGATGTCCTGACAGGCTGGTATTTGTGCAACCTGCACAAACACAATACTGCACCATGATTGCAAATGGTGAAATACAATGTAAAACTACCAAAAAATACCGGCTCACTAAAACACAACCGCTCAACTCAACGCAACTACTAACTATACCCGCGGTCAGAGAGCGGAGATGTTTACCCTTTGTGATGTAATATGACGCGTTTGACGTATGACCTTAAAAAAAAGCCGTTTTTAAGAGCAGAGCTCAAAATTGCTCCTTTCCCTCTGAATTCCTGCCCTTATGTCTCGTAAAACATATCAAATCCTGCATTCACCTTTTTAATTGTAATTTTCAAGCAAGTTTAAGCATAAATGTAGAAAAAAAAAAAACCTGCAAGATGCTCTTTAAGCCTTACAAATTAAACCAATACTCATCAAAATAAGATATTAAACTGAATAAAAAAGCCCTGAACTTGGTTCATTTCATGATGTCATTGATGACCTTAGAAAGCAGAAATACAAATATTTTAGTGATAATGAAATACTTTTTAATTAGATCACAGAAGTATGAGTTACAAATATTTTAAAGAGAAATAAGGCGTTTCCAGATTAAAATATAACAGTCAACCGGCTAAACAAACAATAGATGGGATGACGAGTTATTGTAGACCTGATCAGCTGTGAATTGGTGTAATAATAAGACAGGGTTTTCTCTTTTCTAAATTCTGCACACAATGAATACTTAAACCTACAAAGCTTGTAAAACAATACACATCTTTTTCAGTAATTAAAGAGCATCCAACTAAGAAACAAATGGCCCATATGAGATATTGGTCCTGCATCTCCCTTAATGCTAACCGAGCATTCACAGAAATGTGTGATATTGCTCTATGCTGTGAGGTGGAAGGCAACAGGCAATGCAATAAATTAGGACCAGAAGTTAACATGATGCCATCTATGTGCACAACCATTTTATTCAACTAAGTTTAGAAGTGGATTTAATGGTAATTTACTGATAAAAAACGTCATATACAAAAAATGTTATTCCTAAATGGAGCAGTGATTTTGTTCGAATGTAAACACTTTTTTTATTTTCACTGTGTTTCCTACATTTGGCTATTTTGGGTTCATAATTACAAGAAAAAACCATGATGGAAAGAAAATGTGTGTTTTAGTTATTCAACATGTAGTGTCTACACTTTCAGGCTTGTATTTAAAGAACTAATGCAGTAGCCCACACTCTTCTTGATGAATATCATACAGTAAATATAGCCCTGCATCTCTAACAACATTATCATGTTGAATGAGTCTGCCCTCTTTAAGTCTGCTATTTGATTTAACAGAAGCGAGATGATTAGTGTGCACTTTTGTTTTTTGCTCCCGGGGGTCCCGGAGCCCAGCTTTAGTTTGATTTGTTCTTTTGTTGACTCTGCACTGTTGCTCAGAAAATGGGCTCCTGAGCTACTGTAAGCTGTTACGTGATGTTTCAGGACTTGCTGACCCAAACCCACTCCCCCTTTCACTCACACAGCTCAGAGAAGTGAAGCAAATAGAACAATTAATGTCTAGCTTACAGATGAGCTGCATTTTCTGTAGATGGATGGTATCGCGGTCTGAAAGGGCATGCAGGATATTTATCTGAATAGTAGGTTTTTTCCAGGAACGTAAATGTATGTTTTTCTGGATGAAATAGAAAGCTAGTGCTGTGAACTATAAGTGAATTCTACCAGTTTTTTTTATAGAGCTAACATTAGCAAATAGCAAGAGAACACTTCAAACCCATAGGATTGAGAGCAAGAAGAACCGTAAAAATAAAATTAATCAGTATTCCAGCTCAGACTTTCTTCGTCCCTGATTAGGGTTACTGTAATTAATGTTAGAACTTTACAACTCTTAAAGTCTGCATTCATAACGTATTACCTCCGCCAAGCAATTGTATCACTTAAAGGAGACCTATCATGCTATATTTGAATAATATATTGTAGGGCTATACCTATATAAGGTATATTTATATGTTTTTTTTTTCAAAATACCAAACAGATCGTGCATTTTAGCCATGCCTCATTTTGCTCTATTTTCCTCTCCTCCACCCTGTCTTTGCATGCGCTGCAGCTAACCACGCCCCCCTGCAAAGGAGGGGGCCGAGTTAGGAGCATCATGTTACCATGCTGTTACCATGCCACGGCAACCTTTCATTCCCCTGATAGGTGTAGAGTTGACCATATAGGCGGAGCTCCTCGTCACTGATGTCAGACTATTTTCAAATCTGTATCAGTCTGTATCAGTTCCGTTGCAGCCCCGTTTTTAGAGATTTGGGTATGGAGGAAAAGAGAGAGGGTTGTGTTTTCTGACACTTGGTCAGTTCCCTGACACACCGGGGACACATATGTATAAAAGACATCAAAAAGTACATTTTGCATGATAGGACACCTTGAAGCCTTTATTCTGTGTAGGTTTT
>NW_011360965.1:0-3444 GCF_000735185.1 Notothenia coriiceps | reverse complement strand
AGTTTGGTGGATGCAGTTTGAACCAGAGTAGCAGCATGGAGGTCGGATCGTCACCAAAATAAATAAATAAGTGGTCCGAAAAAGTCTAATGACAAAATAAATACACATAGCCTAACCTTCCTCTAGGCAGGTGTGTTTGTACCGGGGACAGGAGACACCCCCTTGAAGAAAAAACTGTAAGAAATGATCGGGGAATCCCTCCGGAGTGGAGTCATGACGACTGGATCTGAATTATTTGTTTGTTTTTGGTAGTTTGTGTTCCAGCTTTCGATCAGCAACTATATATCCATAATCCACCAGTTAAGGGAAATACAACTAATGTGTTGTGTTATATTAGCTGCACAATTGACCACATATGGTGCTCTTAGTTTCCATACCTCCTGTGTTTTACGAGCGACTTATCAAGTCTTGGCAAACGGCATAAAACACGATTAAACGTGATAGTATATAAAACCATGCTCGTATCTACAACCTATAGAAATGCAACACGGCGTCAGTTTAGACGTAATTCTGTCCTCCTGCTTACCGCATCATTTATGAGAAAACATTTCATAACATTAACACAACATATTCGAGGTGGTTTTAAATAACATATCCGTATTTATTTATTTCTCCAAGTTATGTTTTTGTGTGCACTGAGGAGTCTCAAACAGGCGTTTGTTTAATCATTTTAAGATTGGCTTTAATCAATGTTTGAAAATGAATTCTTCATATATGATAAATGAGAGGTAACATTTTATTTATGGTATTATTTCCACATATTTCTCTCCATTCTTCCTTCTGCCAACGGTGTCGCAGTTTCTCGTCTCTCCTGTTGTTGTGCTTAGTGCGTACGCATGGGTTAGAGTTTTCGTGGAGGACCGCACATTTTCCCATCAAGTTAGTATTTTATAAATCGCAAACATTGCGTAGAAATTGCCGTACGCCATTTTTTACTGCTTAGGTGACTTGATGTCCAATTCAGCCCGTCAGTGAACAGAGCCGTTAATGCCCAGAGAATTCAGTGCAAGCAAGTAGGTTTGTTGATCAAAATTCCTTTGTGGCTGACACAAAACATAAAGAAAAGAAACAAAGAAAAGAGGGATGTTTACAGGAAGACTGTATGAAATTGACTTGAATTGAAATTGAAGAGATGATTTGGGAATTCTTATCAGTAAAAGCCAACAAATTCAAGGAACGACAAGAGAGAGAGGTTGTTCATGACCAAACAGTGACTGGCTATAGCGACCGCAGTGAAATTCACTGCTTGTCTTGCATCTTGCACATCCAGGCACTACTCCTCGCCTGAACCAAATGGAGTATTTCCAGTAATTCAGCATGTTTCTGATCAAAAATAGTTTTATTAAGTGATTTAGAATGTTTCTGACACGGAAAGTCTCCTGTCAAGTGAAAGCGATACTCCGGACAATGTGCAGTCCTGATTCTCTGGATATTGTCTGGAGTTTATTTAGAAAATGGCTCCAGAAGTAAGCAGACTAACAAGGAAGTTGCCGGCCTAACCATGGGCGGCAATTTGGGTTCAGTGAAAGGCCCCTGGACGCTTTGACACGCCGACGCGAGCAGCCAAGAACCCAAGTGGATAACTCACTCTACCGGCTAAGCCATAACGAGATAGCCCCTGTGTTGATACGTCAACAACATAGTCATTCATGACTTGGCCCAGCGCCATATAGCAGACTGTAAGATAGACCCCAACCAATCGGCTTCTTACACAACTTCAAAAAGGATGGGTAAGGGGTCAGGGATCTACTTTAATTCTTTCTACTTACCAACTTGAGTGCAAAAGAGCGCTTGGTCTGACCTGCAAGTCTGTATGTTGTGAGGAGCCCTAGATCCTGCCGTTTTGTTGGTACCACTACGACACTATACGTAGAATAAAACAAATAGCAACTGACTCCATACATCTATCGGGCAGAGCATAATCAGGCAGATATCATGGGGTCATAAAGGTAAAATCAAAAAGTGCCATGGCAAAATCATCCACACATCCTTGCAAAATTCAAGTTTCTTGATAAAGGGATTGCTTTCTGTGATAATTGATGAGATACTGTGCTTGGCAAGTGTATACATGCTAGCCAGCCACAAAGCTATTGAAGAGTGGAATAAATACAGACTTGTTTGCCAACATTTACCTCACTTATTAGCTTGGAGAAGCTTTTTTAAAGTAAATTACGTTATGTGAAATAGCAGTTTATTCTTTTAGCAACCCTGTCTCCTAAAAATTACGTTCCCACAGAACTAAACTGCATTCTCAATTACGTTTAGCTAGAAACGTATTTTCTCCCACGATACGTTCATTATGAACGTATCTGAAATACGTTTATTTTCTACATATCTTCTAGAAACGTATTTTCTCCCACGTTACGTTCGTTATGAACGTATCTCAAATACGTTTATTTTCTACATATCTTCTAGAAACATATTTTCTCCCACGTTACGTTCGTTATGAACGTATCTTAAATACGTTTTATTTCTACATATCTTTGCCATTTAGTGTCTTGCTTATAATAATGATAATAGTCATTTATAAATATCATTTTAGAGCACACATTTGAAATCAGTAGGCGAGGCTGTAATTTCGCCAGCTGTTACTCTCATGAGCGAGGCAGAAAATAATAGTTTTAACATGCTAAAAAGCTGCTGTCGTTTATTGCACCTCAAACATTAAAACAAATCCAGAGTTACGTGTTTCTGTACTTCCTCTAAGAAGAAAGGACAGTAAATGGTAAATGGACTGCACTTATATAGCGCTTTATCCAGTCTTTAAGACCCCTCAAAGCGCTTTACATACTACATGTCATTCACCCATTCACACCCATTCATACAGAGCAGTGTACCTTACTCTAGGACCTAACATTCACACACATTCACACACCGTTGGCCATGCCATCGGGAGCAACTCAGGGTTAAGTATCTTGCCCAAGGATACATCGACATGTTGACTGCATGGGCTGGGATCGAACCCACAACCTTCTGGTTGACTTGAAAGACGACCGCACTCCCTCGCAGCCACAGATCTCTGTGACGCCAGATGTGGTGTTGTTAATGCGATATGATATCCGAAAAAAAAATCAGTTTTGGATGGCCGAAGACACTACACTACCCATAATCCCCAGCTATCGTTTGGGACTAGTCCCGTTGACAAACCCCGTGATTAATCTTCAAGCTCTGGGATTTGGATGTTGGAGTGGCAGTGCGCCAAGGTTACGCCGAGCGCCAAGCTCTTTGAAATGGAACGAAACCACGGCAGACTATTCAAAACTGGACTCGAACGCCCCCCCAGAACTACACATTCTGGCTATAGCCATGCTGGCTATTGTGTTTCGCAACATGTTCTCTATGGCTCGTCTCTACTGGGAATTGTAGTTTTAAAAGACGTTTTCGTTTTTCCCAAAATTAGAAGTTGACAGTATTAAACTGTGTACAGCCCTGGAGGTTTAGGTG
>NW_011360964.1:0-8719 GCF_000735185.1 Notothenia coriiceps | reverse complement strand
GACACTACATACTGATATACACCTGCACATCAGCAGGAGAGGACTCTTTAAAGTAGAGACACTACATACTGATATGCACTTGAACATCAGCAGGAGAGGACTCTTTAAAGTAGAGACACTACATACTGATATACACCTGAACATCAGCAGGAGAGGACTCTTTAAAGTAGAGACACTACATACTGATATACACCTGAACATCAGCAGGAGAGGACTCTTTAAAGTAGAGACACTACATACTGATATACACCTGAACATCAGCAGGAGAGGACTCTTTAAAGCAGAGAAACTACATACACCTGAAAAAGAGCATAATAGGCCCCTTTAACATGTATTTTGTCCAATGAAAGGGGCTAAAGACAGCTTTTATATATGTTGAAGGCTTATTGCAGACGAACCAACAGTGCTACAGAGAAAACTTCAAACTATGCTGAATTATTGTTGGACGAAGAGGGGCTGCAATAATCACAACACATGAGTTTCCCTCCTGCTGTGCATTCAGAGCGCTGCATTGTAAACAAAGACGTGTGCCGTTTGGGAAAAAGATGCCACCTTCTGCTCGGACAGCTGGCATTAAAAGTGCAGCTCATTGTCGGATGCAGAGGAAGCATTAGCTAAGTGCTTTCTGGCCCTAAAATAGCGGGATTTGAGGCGCTACATTGAGTAATGATTTCTCAAAGAGGACACAGTTTTCACTTCAGCGCTGATGCAAAAAAAAAGGCCAATGGGTCATTAATGAGAGTAGAATAGGCTTAGCGCTTGTTGAATAACCGTTCGAGTTAATACAAAAGCCATCAGGAGTAATCTGCAGTGTTTACGGAGGATTTGAATGTGCAGAACAATGCTGGATTAATCCTAAAAGGCTGACCTGTTGCCCAGACGAATGTAATTATGATTACCAGAGACATTAAATGTATGCACATGACACAGAGTCAATAGAGAGAGCACTGAAGTGTTTTCAGGTTTATCGGACTGTCGGGCCAGTCTACTTGTGTTGGTCTTTTTGAACAGCATTTTTGTGAAATATGAGCGGATATAAGCAAAGACTGACACTACGATTTCCAAGATATTTGAAAATCAACAATACGTTTGGTTTGGTAATTGATCTCGGTAGCAAAGGTGATGCTATCAACCCTTCCCATTAAATCCAGACATTTCTAATTTACACAAAATCCACATACACCATACTTAATGCTTTCTCTACTTGAATATTAGTTAAGATGCCATTTCTAAACCGTGCGCTAGTGGTCTTGCTAAGCTAAGAGTTGCTAATTAGAACTAAACAAAAAGCATAGCAGAGGCTGATAAATGGGATTATCTTATTATTTATCCAAGAGGAAAGTCGGAAAATGATTACAGTTCATCCTGATTGGGAATATGAATTTGCAAAAAGCGGATACAGTGCTGTACATTTTTTAATGACTTCTTGTTCACCCTCTAAGTCAGGGGTCCAAGGAAGCTAACACCTGATGCACATTTTACACCTTTCAGCTCTAAATTGGTGCTTTATAAATGAACTTGAATTTAACCGATTGGAGTTTGATTGCAATGAAAGAGATTTGGTCTGTAACAGATTATGAGTTCCACAAATATATAAATGTAACCTGCCACAACGTGCGAGTAAACCCAAATATTCCATAAACATTGTTTCAGAAGGTGTAATATATTTTACTCATCAGCCAATCATTGGTTTATCTCAACAATATGGTAATTTCTGCATTAAAAAAAACCAAAAGTATAATAAAGTCACTATAAACAAGCTACAGTTGCCAAAAAATACTTGGTGAAAATAAGTTTCATGATTTAAAAAACTATTCATGTAGAAATTGTTTTTGTTTTAGACTTCTGGGATTCTGTCTGACATCACAAAATGGGTAAGGCTAAACTCAATTAAATAGGCTATGCATCCAAACATGTATAAGAGTCACTTCAAAGACAATTCAGTCGCTGGAAAAATGCTATAAGAAGATGGGAAAGCCCAACTTATTTGGGATACAGACAGGACCTGTAGTTTGATGACATGGAGATTGCACTTTTTTGTTTCTTTGACAAAAGCACCAGCTAAATCAATAAGCAGTGTATATGTACTGCATGCACATATAATACATTGAGAAAAAAGACCATAAAGTACAAAAATGAAGTCTCTGTTGAGGATCATTTCAAGGAGACCATAAGGGATTTAAATCCATCTCATTCAATAAAGTCAGCGTAAAGCACGCCACATTAACACGAGTACATATCACGTCAGTTAAAACCACATGAACATCACCAAACATCTCTGCTCTCACTCACCTTTGCCTTTGCCCCTCCTCCTCCTCCTTTTGCACTTCCCCTTCACATCTGACCTCTCCATGTTTCTGCTCCCATGCACCGGAGACTCCTTCTTCTTCTTTTAATCTGTTCCAGTAGTTTGTCCTCTGCCGCTTCTTCTTCTTCTTCTTCTTTTAATCTGTTCCAGTAGTTTGTCCTCTGCCGCTTCTTCTTCTTCTTCTTCTTTTAATCTGTTCCAGTAGTTTGTCCTCTGCTGCTTCTTCTTCTTCTTCTTCTTCTTCTTCTTCTTCTTCTTCTTCTTCTTTTAATCTGTTCCAGTAGTTTGTCCTCTGCTGCTTCTTCTTCTTCTTCTTCTTCTGTGTGAGGCAGAAATGCTCAGAGAGGCTTGTGAGTGCAGCTCTGCAGCGAGAGTCCTTTACAGCGAGTGATCCCCCCCCTGCTGTTCAGACTGTGACATCATGAGGAGACGAAAAGCTCCGGTTCAAGCTGTGATGCAGCGTCAATTATATAAAGACACTCAGTAGTTTTTAAACATGGCTTGTTTGAAGTGAACATGTCAGCACTTCTCTTGTCGTCCTTTGTTTGAACCGCTATGGTTATCCCTCTTTATACCGTATATCTCTATATGGTTTATTCTACTTACTGAAAGTCGCTTTGGATCAAAGCATCAGCTAAATGCAATGAATGTAATATAATGTAATGTGGCTTGTCTGTTTGGAGGGTAATGTTGTTCTAAGATGGTTTGTCTGCCACTTTGGTCCAGTCTGAAATATGTCAACAAATATCAGAATTCGAATTAAAAAAATGTGATATTTGCTTGTTTTTAGAATGAAATTTAATTTAAAAAACGGAACAAAAAAAAGAATATAGAAATATATTGATAAACACAACAAGTTAAAGAAAAACATTTGCAGTCAAAAAAAATTGAAATTAAGGAGAATAAATATAGTTTTAGAAACATATGAAGTCAATAAATAGATATATATAAAAAAAATAATAATAATAAAGTTTTTTTTTTTAGGAATTTAACGTAACCGGCCCAATAAAATAAATACACACCAAATAGGAACTTTAGTTTGATGAAATGTAAATTGCTGTTGTGAATGCTTCTTTTACACACATTATATATTCATTATATCATTAAAGGACTGAAATGTAGGTTAGAAAGAGATCCAGCTGTGTTTCTGCAGCAGGAAACCGCTTTTGGAGTCATGCAACACTTGTATCTCCTATGGAAGATTAAAAAGGGCAAAATTATAATACACAAAACAATTAAGTGAATTACAACTGTATGTATTTCCTTTGTATGTATGCCGTCATAATTAAGAGAAGACGTGCTTTATAGCCAGAAACAGATTTTAAAATTCTAGTTTTCAAAGACACCAAATACGTCAAGATGAATTCAGGGAAAATGTTGATGATATCATTCAGAGGAAAGTAGAATATCTGATAGAATAATAATAACGAAGGCTTGTGTTGTGGGGACACAATATGAGAACACAATATGTAGTATCAATAACGAGCTGATGCAGATAATACATAGGCCTAGTTTATCTGATGCAGCTTTTAATTGGTGAAAAAACATCAAAGATAATGACAAAAAATACGCTTTTTTAAGACCAGTCTACCTGCTCCAATTTGAACTATCTGCTTCACTTATTTGCATCATAATTGTTTTATATTAACAAACACATTTTAATCGTTTGATTGGCTTTTATCTGCACTGTCCCCTTGATTCTTATATATGGAAGAAGTATTGAGATTCTTCATTTAAGTCAAAGTAAACTGAAAAAAAACTCCATTACAGGTAAAAGCCCTGCATTGACAATGTTAAATAAAGGTGTAAGGATATATCGGAGTAAGAAGACCCTTTGTTGTCATCAACATGTGCTTCTTATTTAATATGTAGGTCTTCTTGTTTCATTGCCCTTTATCTGCATTGTCCGCTTTGCTGTAACAATGTAAATATCCCCGCTGTGGGACGTATATCAAGAGGAAGTATTCATATCCCTAATTTGAGTAGAAGTACACTTAAATAAATCTCTGTTACAAGTATAAGCCCTTCACTAATATGTTACTTAAATGAAGGTATGTTGTTGGGTAACTGATGCCAGTCCTCCTGCTCTAATTTGAACTATCCTCTTCACTCATTTGCATCATAATACCAATTTTGCATAATCTCCCTCTCTTCACATTTACTTCCAATTTACAGCAGCTGTCTAATCCCTGCCACTCACCTTCCTCAAACTGACAATCTCAGTGCAGTAAAAGCAAGATAAGATCAAAATCAATCCTCTGTTTTGCCCCACAACATCATTTGATTGTTGTTATCATGGCATTGAATCTCTTCTCTGGCCTTTCCCGTGTTCCTGAACCTCTGTTTCTGCAGGTTTCCAGTGACTGACTCCTTCTTCTCCGGAGGATTATCGGGTCGCTGTACCTCCTTTTGTTTGTCTCTCGCTGAAGGTGGCGTGCCGCTGAGCCTCTGGGATTCACATTTTTCTTGTAATATTTCACCTCACTGACTCCCCAAAGCCCCACTGCTGCCTCCTTTGTACGATTATCCACATTGTCTTATCACGTGCCGGAGTGAAAGAAGGAATAAAATGAACCCTCCTTCGTTGGTTTGTTTTTTCTTTTTGAAGCATTATTCTAATCTGTTGCTTGAGTAGTGTGAAGGATTTGATTTGGATGTATTTGTAAAGTGTACATTTGGTTTTTAGCACAGTAGTTTTAAAGGTCGAAATGTCCTTCACTTTGGTCCTTACTGAAATATATTTGAACAACTCCACTTATAATTACAGTGGCAGACAGGTGCAAATGTGTTACAACAGCCCAAAACATTTCCATTAACAAAAACGCATTGCGGTTTAAAAAACGATACATATATAGCATAAATGTGACTCACAAAGCTGGGAGACCAGGGGTGTTTCTCAATGTCAAGGAAGGATCCTTCAGAGCCACTATTTCAAGGATGCTACGTCATCGAATCCGGCCGAAGGACTGTTCCAAAGTCCAGGATCCTTGGAATTCTACCGAGGACTGAATCCTTTGTTGCAGGAAATTTCGAGCATGCACATGTGTATCCTCGGCGGTCTTAAAAGCCCAACAATGCTTTGCGCACGGACCAATTTCCAAAATCTTTGGTGGAAAATGGCTGAATCCAGGCATTACACATTTAAATGTAAGTATGTTCAGTGGCGTAGTAAATATGCACATGACTTGTGTTTAAAGTTTGTAGTCCGTTTGAGTTTTGCCTGTGTGAATGCAAACCAAACCTTCTGAAAAATGAAACAATGTAACAAACTGTCGTCTGGTCGCACCAGAGAAGCGGACTATTAGGTTTGATTGAGACCTTAGTGTGGACTGTATACAAAGCAACAGTATTTGATTCTCTCTAATCATGGAGTGGATGATTTAATTCAAACATCCACTGTTGAGAAAAGGTTAAGTTTAAATGAGTTTCATCATTGATGAAGCTCCAAGAGATAGACGCACCTCCTCATGGATACTCACCAATGCCTTGCATGAATTTGTCTCTACTCTCCAATAATTGGAACCAGAACAAAAATAGAATGTATTGATAATTCCTCCCCGTCAGGACAATTAAGAGCATGATGAATGGCTGTTGGGATGCTCATATGAGCGGCTGTTTTAGTGGTCATTAACTCTAAGATGGTGGCCCGGTCACTTGGTTTTATTTGCCCTTTGGAAGTTCAGGCAGAGAGCAGCTGCATTGATCTGCTGGTCATCAGCGCTCCAAAAATCCAATGTATCCAGGGAATGTAAGGTGGATCATTGTCAGCGGTGCAGCAGTGAAAGGAGGCCCCAGGGAACTCCTTTCACTGCTGCACCGCTCGAGCGCCCTTCACCACTTTTCCAACGGTATTGTGGTATTTTTTTAAATGCATATCATACAATATAAAGTTGAAATGGTATACCACCCAGCACGAGTTGTGACCCCCTAAAACAAATCAGTCTACTGGTGCTCCGTCATCAAATACATTAGTCTTTGTCTGGATATTATTGAACCGTTTACACTCTCTTCATTTGAAGGATTTTTAGACACCATAAGATTTAACAAAAGTAAAGACAAAACGTATGTATACATTTGTGTAATAATGTAACCTGGGCGGTTAGAAATCACTGAATGGATATATTAATTGAGGAATATTACTACTAAAAATCAGTATCAATAATTAAATTCATCCTTTTTCCTGCTGATACATCGAACGCATTTTCGTGGAAAACAGTCAATTAGATTATTTCTTATTATATTATCAGTAAAGAAACTTGATACAAATTAGAGGTTTCCCAGCCGTTGATGATTTCAACATCAACTGAGAAAGAAATGTTATGATGTTCTAGTTCTTTCTGAATATATGGAGTAACAACAAGCACTGCTGTTTTGTTGTTCTGCTTGATGCGTGGATACAAAATATATGTGCATGTGATTTATAGTTATGATATCAATTCATTTCTGAGTTTTGTCCGACAGACCCACAACCCAAAGCTCTGGAAGAAAAAGAAAGGGAAGACATTAACTCGATTTCTCGCTCTTTTATATACAGTACATTTGGCACCGCCAGTCTCATTTTTGAATAGCAAGTGCTGTATTTCCACTCAATGAACTAGATTAATGGTGTGACGTGCTTTGGAAAATCAGAACGTATGTATTTCAATGTTAGAGGAGAACAAGAGCAGGGAGGCCTGTTCCTGTTTGTCTTGAAGCTCTTTGTTTGGAGAGGGGAAGGTTTGGCCTGTGACAGTGCAGAGGGGGAGGGGAGCTCCCACAAAAGAAATGCCCTTTGTTACCCTGATGTTTAGGGAAATGCAGAAAACAAGGCACAAAACAGATAATTCAAGCTGACATTGTATCAAATTAGCATTCTAGCTAACAACGTTGGCTTGTTTTAATGGGCTTTGTTGCATATTTGTGGGAGCAGGAAAGTCCAGAACTAAAGGACAAACATTCTGCACCAGGAATGCTCGGACTGCCTGAGGCAAATTTAAGATCACATTTTCACTTTAAAGACACTTTTCATTACGGAGAGAGACTAAAACATGCTTTCAGGGTTTTACGTCTTTTAATGTCGGTGTCAAATGGATTATTCATTTGTCAGTGCTGCGTATATAGCTCAATAGTTACAATTTGGCAGATCATTTTGAAGCAAAACATGATTTCTAAAGTGTTTCATGTCATGAGTGTATGTGGCTTTCTCACAACCTTTTCTATACAGATGACCTGTTTCTAAAAAGGTGGCTTTCATGTTAGCATCAAAGCTGTAATCTGGTGCAGCATTTTAATTAGAAAAGACAATTCAACACTGATTTTGTGTCAACTATAGTCAAGAAAATAGTATGATTAACTGCAATTCCACCCAAAAATAGTAAAGCATAATATTTTCTATTTTCAGACTGCATCTGCAAATAAAGGTTCACCAAAGGCCCACAAATCGACCCCCAATCTCAGGTTGTCCCCCAGTCTCAGGTCGCCACCCCGCCTCATGAGCAGAGGCTCAGCGCTGAACACGCTCCAAGCCACTCCAAGGTTAAAGGCAACATGGGTTTAAGCGGGTTTGGCCCGCTTTTTTTTGCTTTTCCACCAGGGGTAGTTCCGGCCCAGGTCTACTTTTTCACCTTTTTTCTGGCCTTCCAAAATCGAGGTTCTTACCAGGCCAACAACCGGGCTTAATATGCTAAACTAGTGACGTAAACACTCTTGACTGCTAAATGGTCAGAGAGAATCGCTGGCAAGGGGGCTACAACTACAACAGGATGAACATATTTGACCATGATTTAATTGTAATAAACGTTTCAAAATTATGCCGAAGTAACAACATACTGATACCGGTTAGTAAAAACCATGAATTAATGCTTTGAAAAGTCTGCAGACAGACGGCAGGCGAAAAACCTTTTAAAATGCGTGTTGTCTGAATGGAGGTCGGATTGATCAGGCTCAGCTATATGCTCCGTCACAACAACGGCCAACAGACATAAATAAACCAGCGGCTGTATTCACCATACACAGATAGTCTGTGGTTTGTACTTGTTTAACTTGTGTCTAGTTTCTGAACAGATAGGAGGATCTGTTAGCTCTGTGTGCTAACAGCTAACGGCTGATGTTTTGGTTTTGTGGTTCGCATTGAAGATGACGTCACAGCAGTTTTACGCAGCGTCGCTCCTCCCGCCGAACAGCCGATCGCCCCGCCTATACTGCGTTACTATATCTACCCCTGTTATTAAACTGTAATGGAAACGCAGCATAAAGTGAGCCTGGCCTACAAAGGCCTAACCATACCGTACTAAGCCGTCCTGCAGTGGAAATGCGAAAAAGCATTGTACGTTTGTCATGACATGCAAATTTGACAAAAAATGTGTAAAATAACAATTGGTATGCAGCTAAACATGATGTACACGTAAGTGTACATAGGGACTTAGGTTGGTC
>NW_011360963.1:0-2488 GCF_000735185.1 Notothenia coriiceps | reverse complement strand
GAAACGCCCCCTATAGGATCCAGCCCCTTTAGGATCCGCCTCCTTGCTGTGGTCTGCATATATGGCGTTATATTTGTGCCTCTATCCTGAGCACGCAATGAAACATGTTGAGCATAGAAAATGCGATTGAGCGCACACTTGAACATTTTTGAGCACAGAGAAATATATTTTCTTTCATAAAACTCCTGCTCCGTGCGCAAGCAGACCGCTGCACGCGCTCTCTCTCCCCCGCTCGCTCGACCTCTCCACTCTGTGCGCGCTCAGGTTTGCCTGTGCTCGCTCAAGTTGTCACAGCGTTACAAATGTGCCACAAAGCCAACCAATCGGAGAACTCAAGAAGGTCAATTCTGATTGGCTGGTCGTCTCCAATCATATCTTCTATCTGAGATCGAGAGAGGGATTTTCGGTTGCCATCAGGCTGTTGACGTTCTTATTACACATCCGTCGTTGACATTACAGGACATGACAGACTCGAATGAAGAGAATAGCACGCCACAGTGTCAGGTGAGTTATACATTTCTAGTTTTCTGATATCACGTTATTGTTTGCAATGCCTGAGTTTGCTAGCCGGCAACATAGCTATATGGGTAGTTTAAGCAAAAAGCTAACAAACCGTAGCCTACATGTACATGAACCCTTCTGATGTATTGATTACTTGCTGTAAGCAATGGAGGTGGCAGAATGACAAAACATGTTTCTCTCTCTATCACAATTTTGGGTTGACCAGAACCTCGACCAACTTCTGTTTCCTGTTCAACAATGGGCATAGAGCTTGCGTTAATTTTCAACCGGACAACTAAACAGATTAGGCTAGGACCGGATAAAGTTAGCAACACACGTTAACCATGAACAGCCTATTAATCCGTTCTCTTAATGTTATTCCGTCCAACGTTGTGGAATTAGAGAGAAAGGGCTTCTTAACGTGCTTTTATCCGGGGTGGAGGAAGTTAAATATTAGTTAAAGGAGACCTATCATGCTATATTTAAATGATACAGTGTATGACCATACCTATATAAGGTATATTTATACATTTTATTTTTCAAAATACCAAACAGATCATTTTCTAGCCATGCCTCGTTTCGCTCATTTTCGCTCTATTCCAAGCCTGTCTTTGAAAATTCTGAGCAGCAGAACCTTCTGAGAGGTACTTTATATTCCGCAAATTCCAAAACATTACATGGGTCTTACAGGAAGGGTATTTCATCAAGGTCAAAGAAAAGTTCTTAGATAAAAAACAACAGGCCTGGTATTGTTCGGATGTCAGCGATAACTGACTTGTGTTGTTATTTATGTGTTAGGACATTTTGAAAGGACTATCCAGTATTATTCAAGCTTTGGATGCAAATAAATACTGAAGTGAAAAATGTCCTCCAGTTCTTTGGAGGTTGTTTAAAGTCATTCTGAGAAATGTAGTACATTTTAATGGCCAGCTCAAGGATACACCATCAATTTCAGCACTAAATCCAACCCCATTACTGGAAGGCCTAGTATCATAGACTTTCTCCTTTACATCAATGAAGGGCAAGCACATTTCTTTCAGATATCTTAATCATGATAGATTACATAAAATAGAGACTAATAGCCAAGCAATGCTAGATAAGCACTTTGGTAGGTCTCCAACTAAATAATTATCTGATGATTCATAGAAACAATCAGTACTAATTCACTTCACACTTTTTAGTTAAAAGCCATGATCCAACGTTTATAGTCATCAACAAAACCAGGAGAGAAACAATAAAAGCTTTATTGCACACCAAAAACAATGCAAATCCATCCCGAAAGATTCCTGAAATTTGATGTAAGATTAAGTTTCATCCCTATGTTCAATTTGCCCACTATGCAAAGTTACAGAAATCATCAAATACAAGCTAAAAGCTGAGTAAATGTGTCTATTTGAGTTTCTTGTAAACAAAGCTGAGTTTGAATGTGTGTCCACAGCTGACGTTAAATCATCCGGACTTCTTTCTGCGGATTGATATGACTGCACATATTCCCTTGATCCTTCTTAGGTCATGTTTTCCTTCGTAATGTGTTAGCAAGTACTAACAACCACTGACATTTCCAAATTGACCAATCAGAATTGAGTATTCAACCAAGCCATGTACAAATGTACATTAACAAGATCAGAAGCAAATCAGAAACAGCATAAATGAAGGAAGAAAGGCATGAAACGTGTGAATGAGAGAGATTAAAATAAAGGGCGAGTGAGAGTAAGAACTAATGGGGAAGAGAGAGAGAATGAGCGGTGGATTTGATTCGTGCATTGACAGTGATGGTTCACTGACTACACTGAACATGATAACATGGTCGGGTAGCATCCTGTATCAGTTTGTGCTCGTGTTGTTCTTCAACACATAATTATTTTCCCACCCTCCCCCTGCTGTCTTTTCCCTTCCCCCACCCCATCTCACCATCTCACCGTCCAATCACAACGCTCATCCGGACTGTTAAATGGTAACAAACTATGAGTGTTGCAGGAACGGTCTT
>NW_011360962.1:0-1616 GCF_000735185.1 Notothenia coriiceps | reverse complement strand
GAGCAAGTTTTCCTTTTGTAGCAAGCAGCAAAATAATTGTAACATGACGTGTTTGAGTTAATGTACCTACCTAATATTGCACGTCCTAAAAAAAAAGATCGCACGTCCCGATGTGAATATCGCGCATGCGCATATCGTGGTTATCGCCATGACACGAGATATCGTTCAGCCCTTGGATGGATACTTAGAAAGAGGTAGAGAGAGCCACATATCTTAACATGTGGGCAAATAAAAGCAGAACGATGTGCAAAACAATCAGAATCAGGTTTATCACCAGGTAGGTCGACACGTATGAGGAATTTGAATTGGTTTCGTGGTGCATACATAAAAGTAAAACAAAAATGAAATAACACAGATAGAGAACTATTTTAAGAACATACAAATAAATAAGAGCAAATATAGTAAAATAAAATAAAGCAGTATCTACTTGTTCCCTTCTTATAAATGATAAACACATAGCAAATGAGTCTAGCACATTGCACCGTTTCTAAAGTGTTAGTAACCATACTTTCTGTCTACAGGCATCCGTCAGTCCAGCCTTTGGCAGGACGAGGACCCTCGGTACAGCAGAAGTGAACAGCTGCCTCTTAAACACAGCAGCACTTACACAGATGAAGAGATCAGACGCAAAGTAAGCCTGGAACTAATCACGCCATTTCTCGCATGTCTTCAATCAAGGCCCATGTGCTTTAAAGAGAAGCACTTTCCACATTAGGGGTTAATTCATTGGGACGAGCGAATGGCTTTCCACAGAACAATCGTTTGTCATCCAGGGAGTTCTGCTCTATGTCCAGGATGTCAGAAGGATGCCACGAAATGAAATGATTAAATGGTTATTTACACATCTTACTTTCAATCATAAAGAAAGCTTATTGTGTTGAGTAATGTTTGGGTAAAGAAAAATGAAATCAAGCAGAATGGAAAAGACAAGTTTGGAAGAATGTGTACAATATCAGATTCACCATTATTGTATCCGTAATAATTTTACAATAAAAAGATTGCACCACCGCAATATATATAGAAAACAAGAAATCGATACATCGACAAGGCCAACACAATATTATCATAGTAGTATTTTTAACACAATATCAGTAATTCATTTTTTTATATTACCATTTTCATCCTTACCGATGTACCGATGTATTGAGACGCCCCAAATTTGAACTATATATATCAAACATTTGAATATAAAGAGCATAGAAAGGCGAAGTCCCTCAGCCAGACGGCCGTCACGTTGGCACATTTCACTTCTTTCTTTCAGAATGAGGCGGAAAGTATTAAAAGAAGTGAAAATCACTCCAAGTCTGGGCATGTTGAGAGCTGTACATACACACAAGGGGAGTTAGTCGGTTCCTAAGAGCCAGCATGCGGGACCGGGATTCTGGGATTTGTAGTCTTTCTAGTTGCGTATTTTTCATAGTCTTATATTTCAACAGTTTTACGACAAACTGTGACTTTTTTTTATTTTTTAAGATTGACAAACATTATGTGTAATTCGTGGCACAATTCAAACGGGATCGAAAGATAATCTTTCTCTCTCCATTGACTTCAATACATAATTTTAAGGTCCCATGGGTCGGAAGTAGATGGGCGGGACTTCGCCTCTCTATTCAGTT
>NW_011360961.1:0-5404 GCF_000735185.1 Notothenia coriiceps | reverse complement strand
ACGTCACCATCGAAGTACCTCACAAACAGCGAGAGCTGTGCCGTATCTGTTGCATCGGTCGATTCATCGACAGCGAGTGACATGTACTCTGTCGATTTGAGATCGGCAATTAATGCTGAAAAACAGTCCTCAAACAGTACCTCTACTCTTCGACTTCCCGATGTGTCAGAGAGCGGTACTTGCTTCAAACGGTTCATTATATATTCCTTGTCTTTATCTCCTGCAAAAAGTTCATCCACCATCTCAAGAGTACACTCCTTCACAACTTCAGCGTCAGTGAATGGCTTTCTCTTTTTGGCTAAAGCGAACATCACTCGTAGTGAAGCAGCAGTGGCCTTTTCCTGGGCTGTAGAAGCAGTTGTATGAATAGTGGTTGATGCAGTGTAAGAAGATTTAAGTATTTCTATTTTACCACGTCTAGCTGTGCTACCAGGCGGGTAAGCAGCATTGAAGTTAGCAGCATGCTTGGTCTCATAGTGGCGCCTCACATTAGCAACCTTGCAGACTGAAACAGTTATTTGACATATTAAACATAAAGGTCTAGGATTGGCGTGCGATGGTAAAATAAATACAAAATCATCAGTCCATTTGGGGTTGAAGTGTCGGTTTTCACCGTCAATTTTCCGCCGTTTCTCTCCGCTCATTTTGGATCAGTAACGAGAGTAACGAGATTGACACGATATCGCGATAATTACACGCTGATCAGTCCAATGCAAGATTGCCTTTTAAGAGCTATTGAAGGAGAAATAATTTGGACTCATTTAATTCGGATAACATAATAGCGAACATATATTTACATTTATTTAAATGATTATAAAAATAAATTCTGTAATTAGAATTTTTTTTATATATTGGAATATGGAGTGCGTTCCAGGGGCCACGAGAAAGCTCCCCGCGGGCCGGATTTGGCCCGCGGGCCGCCAGTTGAATATCCCTGATGTAGGCCTTTCTTTACTGGGGAAATTCATGCTTAAACTAAATGTAATTAAACATTATTTTCACCATGTTATTGTTATCACAGAGTTATATCTTTCTCCTAAGACGTTTGTCTTGACGAAGGTCTCTATCTAGTATCATTCTCTATATATTGTATCCGTGCCTGCCATCTGATATTAGCCAAGGACCCCTTTTCTTTAAGAATACATTTATTTTGTAAGCATTAAATGCTGATCTTCACAAAGCCTAACCTTCCTTCTTTATGTCTGTCTGCCCTGATGACTTGTTGTTGAAAGCTGGAATCTGGTATTACTGTAATACTTTCAAGGTATTTCAGTTTTTGTTGTACCAGCTCTCTGACGTAGCTAAATGTGGTATGTATTCATCCTCTGATTTCTGACAGCAGGACTTGAAGCTCTAGTGTGAATGTTTTCTTTTTACTCTTTGGCAACATTTCTGTGAAAGAAACTTCCCCTAACATTACGTGTGAAAGCTCATCTTGTATGGCAATTCTAGGGGTTTAATAATTATTCAATTAATACAGGTGACAGGATTTGGAACCAAATGCAGATGAAGGACAATCCCTTCAGTTCAAGGATTCTTTGCAGGTACTATGTAGAATTACTGTCCGGCAGGTCCAGCTAAAGGTTCAGAAGTACATGACTAGGAAGAAGTATAGACACTTTAAAGGGTTTTGGCAAGGAGCGAATGGAGCTGCACCGTTAGGGTTAGTAGGAAGAGGAAAGTGGGAACGGGGACTAAATGGTCCTCTTATAGATGTATGGAAAGGGGAAATGAAGGGGGGCCCTGGTTGGTATATGGAATGTGGCTGGAGAGCAAAAACCAAGGGTTCATCCTATTACCTTTTTTAATGGCATCTTAGCTCAGTAAGACGCAATGGAAAGACCTAAGACCCTTGGTTAGGAAATGGTTCATCATTCTTCACTTGAGGATTACTTTTTAACAATGTACTTCACTTATGGCAGGCCAGACTAAGAGTGTACTGCATACTTTTAGCATTTCTAGACTGTAATTGTGTGCCCGCTGACATGAGCATTAGTTTAAAGCATCCAAAAGAGCAACTAGTATGACTCTACATCTTGAAATGCTCTGACATGAATTGAAACACCAACATCAGCACTTTTTTATTTTTTCAATTCTGAGGACAGCTGATGTTTGGGAGGAATTGGGTTTTCATCCCACCGCAGAGTCCTCACTGAGAGATGTGGGAGGGAAGGATAAGTGTAAACTCTGCAACAAAAGAGTTGTATTAAACCTGTAGTCGTTTCCCAGTTTGACACTTGAGTTAATATTCACCCTTAAGAGAAATGTGGTTTGCCTGTGTGTCCTGCAGACACAAATCGAAGCCTTTTTGATTTACACTCGGAACAACTTTGTGCCAAAAGGCCTTAATGAAGAGTTTGATTTGTTCTGTAATTCTTTAAAGTTGTTGGCCGACGGGTTATTAGATTATCTGGTTCTAGAATCCTACAATGTTTTAGATTAGATGCAGCTGTGGATGAAAACAGACATTGTTTACCCATTGGGGAATTTCTGTATATAAGTTATTTTCATACTTTCTATTATGTGTTTCATTTTTTTACTTCATTGTGATTCTTGTGCAGTATCTGAATACAGAGCGGTGCGGTGATGATGTATTGTAGTCTCTTTTAGTCACTTGTTAGCAGAGGTGGGGGACTCGAGTCACATGACTTGACTCAAGTCAGACTCGAGTCGCATATTTTTGGACTTTAGACTTGCTTGACTAACATTGATAAAAGACTTGACTTTGACTTGGTATTCATGACTTGAGACTTGACTTGAGACAGATGACTCGAAAGGACACATCAAACTGCCCGATTAATCCCCCTATTACTCGTTTTATGAAGGAGATGTCCGGTCACTAAGGCGCATGATGTGTGTGTGTTTGTGCTCTGCTCAGCTCTGCTCTGTGTGTGTTCGGTGTGTTTGTGTGTGTCCGACAACGGCATTTGTTTTCAAATTACCATGAAAAGTAATTTACACACATCTGGCCAACTCCATATGTATACAGTATGTGGGTGTTCCCAAATGAAAGAAATGTGTTTAATCTTAATGTCGTACTGTCTGCACACAACACATATCATGCGCCCTGGTACATACACTTCTCTGTTCTATTGGCTTTGATGCAATATTTCTTTGCACACAGACACAGTTAGGAAAACAATGAGACAGTGTCATATGGGAGCACCTTAGACAGACCATGGAGAAATGCTGTGACCCTGCTGAAGGGGAGCCAGGGCAGGAGGCTTAACATGTTGAAGTAACATGTGTGTTGTACTCCTGTTTTCACTTTAGAGCCCTTTTAGAACTTATAGGGTTATCATTTCAGCACCCCACTCTCCATTGCCGTTTATGTTGAAAATAAAACTAAACTTTTCATAACCACAGCATTTTAACTGATTTGAATGCGGAAACTGGGCTTATTCATCAGAATTTCGTATGACTTGACTTGTGACTTACTTGACCTGAGCAATGACTTGACTTGCTTGACTCTCACCAGTGACTTGGGACTTGCTCATGACTTGCACAAGTATGACTTACTCCCACCTCTGCTTGTCAGCAACCACTGTTTTTAACGACCCATAGAGGCTTCAGACATTCACAATTAGAATGTTTCCTGACATATTTTAAGTTATTCCCAGGTTTTAGGACTTGTTTCTGCCTTACTACTCTTTTGTAAGCTTTTGATGAAATTCAGTCAGTTTGTTGGAATATATGTACACACAGTGCTCTTTCTCATACTTCAATATCTTTCCTCGTCTTTGTTACTCCCTTGTAGTCTTAGTAAATTCCATCTTACACACAACCGCTAAAACGATTTCGCCAAAGCAATATAGCTCTTTCCTATATACAGCCATGTAACGAGAAATTATGCGCGCGCTCTGTGTGTGTGTCGTGGTTGTTAATATTCCCCCAGGCTGTGCCATTTATCTGCCAGTGTGATACGGTGTTCGCTCCGACTGCAACTAAGTCTTTATGTGAGTCAGCTTCCCCTCCTCTGCTTCTTCTTCTGCTCCCACTCCAGCTGCAGCGCTCTGAAACCTTTTTTTGGATTCAGCGCTAGGATTCTCTTTCGTTACCATGGCCACCAGCGGAATCCAGGAGGAAGATCTTTGTACTGCTCACCTTTAAAAGTGTCGACATCTTGCTACATCCACTGTTAACCGCCAGGTCACAGAGTGGACTCACACACATTAAACATTGGCATGTGCAAAAGTAGAGTGTAATAAAGAAATGTTTTTTACGATGAATATGAATCTCAAACTAGAGCTTTTAAAGTAAGCATGTATTCTATGGCATTATTCAATCTTTAGGGTGAATACTTTCCTTTGGTGGATGCTTTTTATTTAATCATAGCTTTTCATTCATGCACTGTAACTTGCTTCTTACATTTTATAACTCTCTTTTTCAGTTTTAGCTTGTTTTGTTTGTATTTTCTTGGCTTTTTAAATGTAATTGTATATATTGTGTTTCTGCTGCACTCTGTCCTTCTAATGTTTTTATGTAAAGCACTTTCAATTGCATTGTGTTGAAATGTGTCAAAAGGCATTGGAGCTGTCATAGAGTGTGTGACTGAAAACAAGAGAAAGTGCCAACATGCAGACCAGCAGGCAGAGTGGAACACTAGTGAATTAATAGTAGAATATGATAATTATTGTGCCGAAGGGAATGAGGTGAGCAGGTCGATGATGGAGTCAGGTGACTGATGCGAAAGTCTGAGGGCATCTGGTGGATGGATGGCGACCGGCAAGTCTGAAGAGGTTCTAAGAACGCAATAGCCAGAGAGAGCCTGGAGACAAAAACAGAGGGGGGGAATAAAAAAGTAAAAATAACAACATCTGAAGCAGCTGCCCTGACAGAAACACAGTTAACCTGTTGAGGCCCACGGACCCGCGGGCGGGGACAAAAATGCAACATCTGCAAGAAACAGCGTCTGAGGGCTTCTTAACATTTAATAAACTGTGAATGTGTCATACCCACCTAACAGGAAGAAACTCAGCTAACTGACGATACGAACAATTTTTACCGAAACAAAACACAAGTCTCACAAGAAGCGTCTAAATGAGCCCTGAGCGAAAAATAAGGATGACAGACAGATTTAGCAAAAAAAAAACTCTTCTGGTGCCATCTGGGTGGATTTTTCATATCTCTGGCTCCCCCTGCTGGATTTTGACATGTGACATCTCTTTCTAACCGTCAGAGCCAATGGAATCGAGGGGAACTCCCACATAGTCCTTATTTGGTCATGTGTGTGTATTATACTGCCGCATAGCCAAGACCGGAAGCAGCAGCCACTTTGGTGGCTACCATTAGCAGCTAACTTTTGCTCTGCGATTTTTACATAAAAATGGAATTATGGATTATAAATAATTCCAATTATTGCCCAGGAACTTTATCAACCTATGGATTAACCGATTCAGCCACG
>NW_011360960.1:0-7063 GCF_000735185.1 Notothenia coriiceps | reverse complement strand
CATCCAAGAAAGACACTGAGGGCGCATCCACAAACGTCAATAAAGAAGCCATAATATATTGCCTATCCCAATCAGAAAGCAAAGTATTAAACTGTCCACACGCATTGGAAAAAGACAAAGCCCAACAGAGAATTTCCCCTCTAACTGCCTAACCAAAATCTTACTAATCACTCACCTAGTCTTCATGTGGCTTGCGGCGGGTAATTACGCACTGGAACCCGGCGGATTTATGGAGCGACCTGCACGCAGGTAACACCAAGAAATCACGCGGATGTGCCCCCGAGACAGCTGTCCGAAAACAACTGACACTAACCACGTCGCCACAACACTATGAAAAAAATAAAAACAGACGCAACCCAAGGGGAAACGCCACTTAAGCCTAGCGGGGAAAACTCTTTACAAAAGTGTAACAAGCAGCAACATCTTACCTTCTGATTGGCACACAACACCTGACGACATGTCAAACCCTAAAGCTTCCTGAGACCCAAAAAACATGATGTGTCCCCCAAATAGCAGCGCCAAGCCAGCACACAGCTGGACCACATCAACTAATCAGCTGCTCAACTGACGCCATGTGCTCTGAGCACTACACAAACTTTCTGGAAATAACCCGTCGGACGAGTCCCCATTTGTTGCGACATGGCTCAGAAGGCCGCAACAAAAAGGAGAAACAACACATTAACGGGTATAAAAAGGTGTTTATTTCTGCACAAACACGTCAAGATAGCCGGTTGCCTGCAGGAGAAAGCAGAGAGCCCACAGATAGGAGCAGAGAGGCTTTAAATAGCTCCAGGACACCAGACCCAGGTGCCCTGAATCACCGCAATCAAGGCAATCACTGGATCCAATGCAGCACAGACGGAACAGCCACGCCCTCTCTACTGATGGACCCACAGGGGCATCACAAATGTGTATATAGTGGTAGTAAATGTTTTGCTTACATAAAGATAATGGTATGTGCCAGCCAATGAAGATCTAAGGCCTCCTATAAAAAGCGGTCAGTGTTGTTGAGAAGGGTGTTGTATACTGTGTGGATGGTGGAGGGCAGCCATGTGCTCACAGTGGATGCAAAAATAAATCAGTTTTCTATGGAAAAACAACTGCCTGCTTCTCCTATTTTTTGGCCGCTCGGGCATTCTAACAGTGATGAAAGCTAGTTCGAGGGCCTCCCAGTGAATTTTTGCCAAGGGCCCCCACAGACTCTAGAATCGCCACTGATAATCATCTATACATTGTTGGTTTGCGACTGGAGTCACATGAGTCAGGGCGATACCTTGGAGCTTGATGAAAATACTTTTTCTAAATGTCATAAAGATACAAAAATGTAAAAGGTACAATCTAAAGTATTAGATTAATTTTCAATCAGGTTAAGTGGTTTTCAACAATTGACAAAAAGTTGAAAATGATTGGATAATGTTGAAACACTGATTACTTTTTCACATGCACAGAACCATAACCTGATGGGTAACATTTGTTTCAACCACAGCTCCTTCTATCTTCAATCAATACCATGTGACGTCAAACATTTTTATTTCCCCAACATTTTTATTTCCCTGTCTGTGCAGGCCTCCATCAGTGTATACTGTTGACATGAATATTTACAGACGCTGAGGGGTTGTATCGATCCTTTTTTGTCCTGCAGTTTTGTCGCTGCCAGCTCCTTTTAATATCCTTCAGTCTGACAAAAGTGGGGGCTTAAAATAGTGAGTATCCCAATCTAAAATGAAGCCCTGTTCAATCATACATAAGCCAAATTTCAAAAGAAGGCAGTTGAATAATGGACGGAAAGATATTTCCCCCATGCAGTTATTGTGTTCTACATCTGAGTTAATGCAGAATCCAGCAGCCATCTTCACTCTCACACTGTCTAATATGCTGTGTGGCATGCTGGAACATGTTACTCCTTTTTCCAACGATAGGTTTCACAATTCAACCAAACATGTTGCAGCTCAAAAAAGAATGAACATGACCAAGAGGCAATGCAGAAGGCTGTGTTTATTCCTTTCTTTGCATTTTCACTTTTTTTTTCAAATACAATACCAGAGTGTCTGTAATTCTTTAAAGAATATTTTATAAATCTTACTTGTAGGGGTGTAGTGTGCACAGTGGGAGCTTTGAAAAAAAAGAAGATGTTTTCTCCTCTAAAAATACATTTTCCAGAGCAAAGAGAGCAGCATGAGTTTTTAAAATATGCTTATATTGTACTGAAAATCTAGCGCTCCTGTCAGAAGGCATAATGAACTGGCAGGATGGAGACTCTGACTTCAAATTAAATAAACATCAAACAGGCAATTCACAATTCTGAAAACCTTGATTAGGCCTTCAATATATTAGAAAATGCCTTTTTTTCACATTATGTTCTGTCCTGATACAGAAACACATAAAAACATGCTAAATTGTGCTAGATTTTCTGACAGTATTTCATGCTCCATTGGACCTGTGTTCATAGATGTTGCAGCTCTTAATACCTGATGAATTGGGTAACCTGCATGGGTCTTACCCCTGTCGGCCACCGTAAACAAAGCCTGTTAACCCTAACCCCGGACGAAAAAATCAAAGACATCTCACAAACATTTCGTTTTAGTTGAGGTTTAGTAATTTCCTAAAACAGCTGGTCAATTTAGTTTTTATCAAACAAAAAGGAGAAAAAAATGAAATGTGTTGGGGACTATTTTAGTTGGCATATTAATCCACATTTGTTGATTAGGTGAGTATTTGGGGCAGCAGGACGGTGTATGTGTGATTGAGTCAAAATGAACCACACTGTGTGTTCATGGTGATGATGTCACAGTGTTTGACTTATTGATTTGATTTTATGGCAGTGGCACACAATAAGCAGATATATCAGGCCTTGTTACACAGATAATTAATGATGGTAAGATGATACATTTTTGGTCTTTTATGGGATTTGTTTCACTAGACGCATCTATGACGTCAAGAAACAAAATTACTTTTAAAGAAGTGCACAGTCTGTTTGTTGGGGTTGAGCATCCACTCACAAGATGTCAGAAACATTTTTTTGGTAAACACCGCTAACACACACACACACACACACACACACATACACACACACACACACAGTCTGCAGTAGGACATGTCTCTGGTTCGCCGGCTGGCTCTCTGACAGCAGCATCTGCGAGAATGTGAGCACTGCAGTGGATGACACTCTGCTCCGAACTGTCACGGGAGCAGATGGTTTGTCAATTCAAAGCAAAAGATTGAAAAAAATAAAGAATCATGCTTCATGAAAAAGCAAACAAACAAACCACTGAACGATCAAAGTGTCAGCGGCCTTTGGATTCCTTTCCTCTTTTCAAAAATGCATTAAAGGAAGACGCTGCTGTTGAAATTTATACATACAGCAGACTGGGAATCGTACTTGGAAAGGGAAGCATGTGTAGAGGGTGAATGTTTTATTCTCTTTCAGATTGATGGTTGGTAGAATTACAGTCCAGGCACACTTTAGCTTTTTGTATAGGCTGCATGGTGTTAGAGCAATAATGGAGGAGCTATTGAATGATAAAATCCATATTGGCATTACTGGGGATTTTATGGGATAAAAATAAAAAGCCTCTTCAATGCAAAAACACACAAATGAGTCCAATGCTGAGTTTGTTTCCATAGACAGAGTTTGAAAGGGAGTCTGTAATTTCTGTCATTGTGTGTCTCGTTGTGTGTTGTTTTGACGTATCTTTGTTTCCCTTCAAATGTCTTACTGGTTGGTATGTGTGCCGCTTACAAAGTGCAGTAAAGACAGAGCTATTGACCAATAAAATCCATATTGTCATTAGTCGGGATATGTTAGATCAAACAAAAAGCTTGAATGTGTTTCCGTTGAAAGTCTAACAATGAGTGCACTGTGTTGTTTGTCACTCTTATATCCATTGTGTCTCTTCTGTAATCATTGTTTTTCTTTTGCTGTTATTTTATGTCTCATTGTAGTCTTTTTGTTACGATCTTAGGCACATAGTATGTAGGACCCAAATGCAAGACCCGGGAGACAGAGGTAAAGTATTTGTTGGATACTTTATTTTCCAAAACAACAAAAATGAAAATGCTCACGCAGTGAGGAATCAAAAAACCAAAGAGTTCCAAGAGCATAGACCTTACGTGACAACAGACAAGACGAACTGACACTGAACACCTGGAGACAGGGGAATTTAAACACAGGGTAACAAGGCACAGGTGGGAACAATCAGGGGCGGGGCTGACACTGACGAGCACAGGAGACACAGAAGGGATGACAGGTGAAAACAATCAGGAAATTAGAAACACCAGGGAGACTAACGACAGACATGAAAAACACAGGGAAAAGGACCAGACAATAACCCAGGAGAAAAAACATGACAGCAAACACCCAAACCTAGACAGACAACACTAAAACCTGTGACATAAACCTGGGGGTGTGACACTTTTTGTGACTATGTGTGGTCATTTTGTGTCTCTCGTAGTTTTTTTGTGTCTCCTTGGAGTTGTTATTTGTCTCTTTGAAGTCGTTTTGTGTCTCTTTATAGTCATTTTGTGTCTCCTTGTAGTTTTTGTTTTTTTTGGTGGTCATTTTGTCCTCTTTGTAGACATGTTGTCTTACTTATTGTCATTATTCTCTCTTTTTAGTCATTGTGTCTCTCCTGTAGTCTTGTGTGTGTCTCTTGTAGTAATTGCTTGTGTCTTGTTGTTATTGTATGTTTATTTGTAGTCTTTTTGTGTCTATTTGTGGTCATTTTGTGTCTTTTTTTTTTGTCATGTCTGTCTTTGTAGTTGTTTTGCCTCAGTAATTTTGTGGTAATTTTGTCCTCTTTGTAGAAATGTTGTCTTTCTTATGTCATTGATTATCTCTGTGTGGTATTGTTGTGTCTCTTTGTAGTCATTGTGTCTCTTCTGTAGTCTTTTGTGTTTCTTCGTAGTCATTTTGTGTTTCTTGTGGTCATTTTGCTCCTTTTTATGGTCATGTTGTGTAGTTTCCTTGGGAAGTAAAAAAGTGAGTCTGTACTTTATAGGAGCATTTCCTTGTGGCTAAAATGAGTTTCTTCCAATGGATTAATGTTCAAAGGTCTAAATAGAAACGACGGCACCGCTTCATTTTTGAAAGGATTCTGCTGGTGAGAACCCCGAAGCGTAACCAAAATGATAAATTCATTTCATGTGCCGAAATTTGCATCTGAGTAATGAATTTACAATCAATCGGATCTAATGCGATATGTCTCTCATGGTGAGGTGCATTTTCACAGCAAATTGAGTTTTACACAACCTGCCAAATCGAGTGAATGAAGACGAGGACGGGTCAATCTGGCTTCAGAAAACTCTCATATTTCACATTCCAGCCTGTGATTTGTGGCCTGAAAGCTCCTGAATTTATTAGTCAGGTACTAACAAGCGCAGCTAAAGTCCTTTTTAAAGGTCAGCTGTCCATTGAGAGGCGTGGACTTTCTGAATAATTCATCCTCACTGTTATCCTTTGGAAATTCAGAGCAGGAAATCAATTTCACATGCATGGCACCACTGTCCATATTTACCGCCTCCATGTCTCAGGAAACATTCACTCTTTAATTAGAAGATAATCAACAGCTATAATGGATTTTACAAGGTGGAGCTGTGTAGTTTCTGAGGAGAAATTACTTCCAGGTAGTGAAGATACTTTTATGACAGCGTCTAAGATGTTAGCAACAAGGTCGAAGACAGTGTAAACATAACGGTGTAATAGATTGTTTTGATAGAAGAAAGTCAATTCATGTGTTCTTGTGATAAAATATGTAATGTGGTTAAAAAGATCATATATTACATTAGACACACAAAGATTGTATGGTATATAAATACTGAAATGTGAAGATAACCACTGTGATCCACTTAAATGTCTGATCTAGGATCCTGAGATCCATTGCTTTTCTTTGTCTCCACCAACACATTTGGGGTTTGCGGGTAATTCCCTCACTTGAGTAAATGTACGTGATAAAACAACATTTTCACTCTTGTGACAATTTCTCCCAATCTGAAAGGTATGTTACCGGTGAAGAAATAAAACTAAAAGTGTTGTAATTGTTCTTTAATACTTCCAGAGTACCCGCGAGAGTTTGGGGAAAAACTCCTCTAAAACGTACTAGTACGTTTTATAGGAGTTTAACCGTGTGTTGACTGACAAGTGAGGTTGGAAAGGAATGTGTGTGTAAGCTAGGTCCCCATTTTGTATTGTAGACAGGTACACAGCAGAGCAGAGCACTCGTTCCTCCATTACATGTTACTTGTTAGACTGTATCCAAAGCGACTTACATACTCAATACTGTGGCCAATCCCCACAGGAGCAATTTGGGGTGAAGTGTCTTGCCCAGCGACACAATGACATGGAGACTACAGTGGGGTTTGAACCTGTGCTCCCCTGATCCGAACACCAACGCACTAGACCATTATATTAATATTATATTATACATTATATTTCATTTAGCTGACGCTTTTATCCAAAGCGACTTACACTTAACAATTACAGGGACATTCTCCCTGGAGTAACTAAGGACTAAGTGCCTTACTCAAGGGCACACTAGTGGTGGGGTTCCTGGCGGGATTTGAACTCACAACCTTCCAATCTTCAGCCCACCTCACTATCCATTAGACCAGTTTTCAAAGTGTGGGTAGGTGAGCCTCCCCTCAGAGAACATAAGAACAGCCGCGCCCCCCCCCCTCCCAATTATTATTGCTGTTATTATTATTATTATTATTGTTGTTGTTGTTGCTATAATGCAGGGGTATTCAATTGCATTTCAAAGAGGTCCAGTAAGAGAAAATGTAATTAAATGCTCTGTTTTCGCTGTCTACCTTCCGCCATTTGAAATTACTCCGACTGTTTCTCTCCTCTTGTCGTGTCTCTGTGTGTGTTGGAATCTATCGTGCTGACTGCACCGATTTGATTGGCTGAGTAGCGTCACCTCCTTAAAACATTAAACAATAACTTTTTTAAACCTTTTTATTTTTATGTTTTAAACATATTGTATAAAACTCCCCCACTACTTGGACTATTCCTTGCACCCCTCTAGAATAAGCCCGAATGGTCTCAACCATATTGCATCAGTAACGT
>NW_011360959.1:0-2311 GCF_000735185.1 Notothenia coriiceps | reverse complement strand
CTAACCAATCAGAGCAGACTGGGCTCTGGTTTCAGACAGGGGGTGATTGCATTTTGTGACATCCCTACTAAGAATACTGGCTAATTATTTGTCCTTATTTATCTTAGCCATAATTGTCCTAATTGACAGAGATACTCCCAAACCCCCTCCATTGATAAACCTGTACTCTCAACAACAAATCTGTGTACACAATGACCTTGTTTGACTAAAATGATCCATGTGACTCCTCCGTGCTCTGCAGCTCAGCCTCTTTCTTCTGCTCACAGTTGGCAGCTCCAAAATGGTCATGTGACACTTAACACTTAAGTGGGTCAAAAACCATCAGAGAAATGATGCCACACACACATTAGCATGGCAGCTCAGGGGACCCTCACACTGATTAAAACCAACTCTCCTTTCCTTCTTTAAACTCTGCGACCGTCTCCATCCATCTGTCTCCGTCTGTTATAAAAGTATTTAATTATAAAACAGATGGTTGTGTCCCTGCAGACCTGTGTATATCAGCTTTGATCAACATCCAACACACACACACACACACACACACACACACACACACACACACACACACACACACACACACACACACACACACACACACACACACACACACACACACACACAAAAAGCAAGTAATGACAGCGGAAGGAGAGAAAAATGTGCCCCTGAGAGAGAAAGCTGAACAAAGAGAGGATGAGAGTCAGGAAACAGGAAGTGTGGAAGGAGGAAATGAGAGTAGGAAGGAAAGCGGGGGGGACATACAAATGAAGAGAGAGCAGATGCTTTTTTTCTGCTTCTGTTTGTTATTCCTGCCTTTCCAGAAATTAATACAAATGTTTTTCTTTTTGTTGCTGCTGCCCTTTGGCGAAGTTTCATTATTCACTATCATATATTCTTCTCTAGCTTGATCAAGATATTAAAATACATTACAATTGCCTGTAGACCAACATGCACAAATCAAATGCTGCACGAATAAAGCCGGACAGTGGACAAATCATCCAGCAGCACCGTCATGAATACATATTTGATGATGACTCTATGTGACGGATGCCAACCCACATTCTCATGAGTGGTTGCACACGCAGTACCTCAGCCTACTCCTATGCACCATGTGTGTCATTAACACACACAATGGCACTGGAGGAGAAAGTGGTTGTAATAAAGTCAGAAAGATGCCACCCGGGCTAATGTAGTTTGGTTTAATGTTCAAAAGGTGGGAAATTAAACAATACGGGGAATCATTTTTGTGACGTTAAGGCAATCATTTTAAAAATATCGCAAACTGTTTCCGAAAGTTCATCATGTAAAAACAATGTGCGTCACTCTACTAAAACCATTGATTCATATAAGGATAATCTCATCATGAGTAATAACAATAACTTCACCCACACCTATTGTATAAATGGACAAACCGGCACCAAAAGGGTTATGAGGCGCATCTAAAGACTCCAACATTGTTTTAATTTAGGCATCAAATGTTGCTTTACCAGGGTTTCCCACACATAGACTTTACTTGGGCGGGCCGCCCAGGTATATTAACGGCCGCCCAAGTATATTTCGCGACCCATTTAGGTTTTTAAATTTTATTTTTTATCCGTCCGCGACCACGACGCCATCTGTGATCGATCAACTTGTGGACAATGATCCCTCGCTCTACGCCTCCTGTACCCAGTCCCGGACTGGCCATCGGGAGGACCGGGGGGTTTCCCGATGGCCTGGCCTGTTAAGTGGCCTGCCTCACACAGGGTGACTGGCTGTCTACATGATGGCAATGGCCACTGTCATACAGATCATAAATCAAAGCCCTTGATTGGTCTCTGTGTGTCATTCAAGCTCAGGATAACCTCAGCTCAGGTGAGGTTAAGGACTCTCTGAGTGTTTTAGATAGTTCACTTAGTTTAAGTTCTCAGTGGTTCTCAAACGGTTTGGTCACCATTTATGTAAACACATATTTCCATTTGAGGGGGTAGTGATAAGTAAAATATGCATGAATAAATAAATAAAAAGTTAACTAGGTGAAAAAAGGTAAGATAAACTTTTACAACTTGTTGAGAGCTAAAACTAGTCTTTGCTGCTGCCTCAAAGAGGAGCAGGGGGAGAGGAGGGAGACAGGAGAGGCTGATTCAGGAGAGGCTGATTCAGGAGCACAGACACACTCACAACTATAAATGAACCAAAAATAAGTAAATAAATAAACAAGTTTCAGTGTTTTTTCATATTGGAAATGGGATGTTATTTGTTATAGCCATGATTTTATAATTATTTAAATGTATACAGTTCTGTTTCATAGGTGTTCCCATAGATCTAGTCTCTT
>NW_011360958.1:0-7919 GCF_000735185.1 Notothenia coriiceps | reverse complement strand
CCAGACAAGCCTGGTTTGGACACTTTATGGGCAGAAGAAACATTTCTATTAAAGAAAGAATTATACTTTTCTGTCTTTTTATGCCTTTAATACTAACTTGCATTTTTATTAAAATTAATTAGTCAATTATTTTTTATATTTTATTGTAATGTAGAGACAAGGCTTTTAGTGACAATCATGTATTGCCTTACAATTATATGTAAAAAAAAAAACACTGCCCTAGGACTTGAGGTCCACCCCCACTTGAAACATGTTCAAATGGATCGGTTATCAAATACAAAGGCACACTTTTTTTAAATAGTAACCATTGTCCATTTCATTTCTATTTGGGTAGTAGAACAACCAGCACAGAAGAACTTGCAGGTACAGGGCAGACAGTCCACAGTCGGACACGTTATTGATGTTAGTGAGATTTAAACTAAAGGGCTATCACTATGGGCAGCAACGCTTTAAATATTGACAAATACATCCAGCAAAACACCAAAAAGAAAACTGGTACTGGCCTGCTGGGTGTATAATTCCTGGCCTGACTTATTGTCCTAGTCCGGCCCTGCCAATGGCACATGTATTTGCGTACTAGTTCATGAGTGTAGCATTTTTAATGGTAGTGTAAATTGCAAACAAGTGAATATGTCTGTGTCTGAAAAAGAGAACCGTGTGCAGTGGGTTGCAAAAAAATCCATGTGTAATTGAAAATTGGGTGCAGAGCTGAAAATGTGTTTAGAGTTTTGGAGACTTGAGCTGAGATTTTGCATTTTGAGTGTCGGTTTAATGTCGGTGCTTTATGTGTCGTTAAAGTGTATTAGCACTGAAAAAAGCTATAATATATATGTTTTATAGATGCTTTCAAAACGATTTATTAAACAATCAAACATCATCATAATGAGTTATTGTTCATATTAATAATTCCCAAGGGATCAATAAGAGAGTCAAAACCACTATTCAAATTGCAGAAGTTTCATTTTATTAATAATCTTCCAAAAAAGTTTACATCCCAGTATACAATGGAAAAGAGCACATTTTGAGCTATAAATAATAAACCTGACAAGAATAATAAAATCGACGGTTAATTCTTGCTCAGTGTTTCTAAGATTTATGTGGGGTGGACAGCAGTGTCAGGGACTGATCAGCGTCTCCTGCGGCGAAGTGGTTCTGACGTGGTCCCAGGCACACAGTCTGCTTTTCTGCAGCTGCACGTATCCACTGCAGTGTAGCTGTGGTTCACCTTTGAGCCATCTGCACAAGTCAGCTCCACACTCTTCTTACTGACGCTGGCCTCTTGGCAACACTCACACTGGTGCATCATCTTGTTAGCTGCCGCAGAATATCTACACACAAACAGACAACAGTTTTTACCCTCTGCATCGAAAATAACAGCTCCTTCAACGGCCAGTGACTTGATCAGAAAATATATAAATAATCTAATACGGTTGCCCTGTCTTAATATTAGGTACTTGTTGTAAGTCCTCATTATTGTTATTTGTATTGTGCTGACATGGTGTTTATTTCTATTTACACTTTTTCTGACAGGAAAATTCTACCTTTGGCCTTCACAACACGTTAATCTAGCAAAAAGTGACAAACCTTTCGAACCAGGGCCAGATTATTCATGTTGAATGAGGCCTTTCCGGTGCCACCATAACTGGGCCCTTTGACAGGCGAGTTCACAGTGAATTAGGAAAGTATGAGTGCAGTGAGGCACTGCTGACAGTCAACCTTCACAAAAAACTGATATAATTCACTTTCTTGTCACACCAGAAAGAGCTGCCCTTCAGATTTTTATGAAACTAGGTGGATTCTCCGATTAAGTGAACATTCAAATTAGGTGCTAAAAATACTCACATGGACGAGCTTCCACAGTGTCCAGCGCAGGATGTAATGTTGAGCGGCTGCGCACTCTTGCAGCCGCTCACTTCCATGACTGTTAGCTTACTCTTCATCTCACAGACGCTCTTCCGCTTGCCTGGAACACACAGCAACTGTTAGGCTCTAACAATGGCACATGATTCCCAGATATTTCCTCTGATGCTTCCCATTTAAAACCAAATGATCATTTTGGATTTAGTAGACATTATTAAAATACTTTGACTCCACTAACTTACAGGTTTTGCAGCATCCAGTAGTGTCAGTAGTCTCAGTGCCCTGCATTAAAAAAAAGACATGTCATGTTTGGGGTTGGACAGTTGGGTGGTTGAAGCGGGGTTAATGGTAAGATAAACTTACAGGTTCACAGTCCAAGGGGTTAAAGGGAGAACAGGTTGTCTTGGTCTCCTTGGTAACAAGATGTCCATTCATCTTCTCACAGGTATATTTCACACACTTGTCATTCGTGGGAATAAAGGTGTTGTTGACCTGTACCAATGCCATGAGCAGAAACTCAGTCAGATATTAAAAAAGGGTGGTTCATTTAGCCTCATCCACAAACACTACTTAATCGCTACTGTAGAAGAAAAAGACCACCAATAGTTTTCACACTTGTGAAAAATATATTTAAGTTAAGTATTATTTTTTACTTTGAAATATACAAAATCATGTTTACTGTTAATATCAACTATCTAATTCAGGTTGTACACGTCTGCTACGAGTGCCATTCATTTTCTCATACTCCTGGTCAGCAAAAATGTGAAGAAACACTCTCACAGCTGTGGGACCGACCTCAAGGATATGTGTTGTGTTGTCCTGTGTGGTGAAAATGCAGCTTTTCTGAACACATTTCCCGCAGCACTTTCGATGTACGGTCTGATATTCATAACCCTGGAAAAAGAGACAAAGAGAGTGAGTCCTTTGGCCTTGTAAGACAAGGATACAATGTGTGTGAAGGTGTGGATGTTCACTTATGTGTCCATGTGCAGCTACGATTTGTGATTAGCATTTCAAATGAATAGAGCATATATGGAAGGGAACTTGATATGAAAGCTGGAAAACATAACTGGGATTTTCTGTTTAATAGATATTCATCACTTTATCAATGGACACTAGATGAATAAATAAAAAAGTGATACAATTGAGTTTGTCTGTGTTTGTAAGTATATCTTACTTTGGAGCATTTTGTGTTGCACACAACAGGTCTGCAGTTAATGATGTTCAACCTAGTGATGGGATCCATTTTGGGGCCACAGAAACACTCCTGGCAGGGTTTTGGTGTGAAAGGTCCCGATGTTCCTGATGGTGCTGTTCTTGTTCCTGAAGGTTGTCCTGCTCCTGATGGTGCTGTTGTTGTTCCTGAAGGTTGTCCTGCTCCTGATGGAGATGTTGTTGTTCCTGAAGGTTGTCCTGCTCCTGATGGGGAGGTTGTTGTTCCTGAAGGTTGTCCTGCTCCTGATGGAGATGTTGTTGTTCCTGAAGGTTGTCCTGCTCCTGATGGAGATGTTGTTGTTCCTGAAGGTTGTCCTGCTCCTGATGGTGCTGTTGTTGTTCCTGAAGGTTGTCCTGCTCCTGATGGAGATGTTGTTGTTCCTGAAGGTTGTCCTGCTCCTGATGGTGCTGTTGTTGTTCCTGAAGGTTGTCCTGCTCCTGATGGAGATGTTGTGGTTCCTGAAGGTTGTCCTGCTCCTGATGGAGATGTTGTTGTTCCTGAAGGTTGTCCTGCTCCTGATGGAGATGTTGTTGTTCCTGAAGGTTGTCCTGCTCCTGATGGAGATGTTGTTGTTCCTGAAGGTTGTCCTGCTCCTGATGGTGCTGTTGTTCCAGGTGGTTGTTCTGTTGTTGTTGTTGTTGTTGTTGTTGGTGGTGTTGATGGCGGTTCTAATGGTGGTTCTGGTGTTGTTTCTGTTGGTATTTTGTCACTAGGCTGTAGAATACACATATATTTAGAGTACAAATTGATTAGTTACTCTCAAACATCTGTTCATTATTCTATGGAAGATACCCTGCATGTGCTTATTTCAGGATTCATGGACTAAGTACTGATCCATTGTTGCCTTTCTGAACTGGTCTGTGTTATGTACATTCTGACTTGTAAAAAGAAACATAGGTTAACATAAGTAATAAAGATGGACAGGCACATTTAGGTGATTCTAATACTGCTTCATAATATTTTAATGGAGTCAAAAGTGAAAACAAGTGTTTCTGGTTACTGGCAGCACGTCATACCTACTGCGCCTCTTGTATTTATGTAATTTCTCACAAAGAGCTGATGAAATCAGTCTAACAGGCTGTGGGTTAATACGGCTAATGGAAATGTTTCTGCTATTTCAGGCAATCACACAATGATGTAGTAGCTATATTGGTATATGGGGTTTGGACTTACCTTGTACTCATTCATGTCATAGACACATACACCTTTAGGAACTGCAAAAACAAAGAGCTATGAGTTAGCTAGGCTGTGTACCTTTTTACTGAATGTATATTGATGTTTTATTTATGTTACTGGGTAACTGTCAATTTTGTAAAAATCCCTAAATGTGAACATTATTTCTTTCAGATGTACTTTTTAAGCAATATATTGTGAACAAATATTAAAATGTGTAAATTAATGTTATTTCATTTCAACATTGAATAGCCGGATTGAAGCCTGGACAGCATTTGTCTGCCTTCAGAGAATCGAAAAATGCATCTAAAAATCAGATAAAGAAAATATTATGAACTCTTTAAAAGTGTTTGGACCGCAAATTATTTCAGGACAATAAAAGTACATAGAAGGCTTTGACTGTTTTAGGATTGCATTCAAGTTTTGAACTAACATTTAAAGGCAATCTTACATACATCAACATCCACAGCAGAGCTCATTGCTGTTTTAGTTTTGTACTTTTGTTAGCAGATAATCCTACAATGATAAAGTAAAGTCACATACCACACTCGTAGGACTGGCAGCAGGTGCCGCTGGTAACGTTGCGTTGGAAGCCCACTGGGCAGGTGATTGGTCGTGGACACAGGTTTACATTGCACTCTGTATGCCACAAAGGGATGAGATGATTATATATGGATGTGGAAATCAGTTTCAATTGACCTTTTATAACAATAACTTAAAGAACCAGCAGTCCTGCACGTTTCAGTGGGAGACTGTTGAGAGAAAGACACTAAATCAATTCAACACACTCACACCTGATGGCTGTGTGATGTGCTCAACAGCAGCTCTATTAAACGTCTTACTCATAACCTTGAGCAACAAGAGGAGAATCAATATTGTGATGGAGGAGATATCCCATATTATTTAACCATGTAAGAAAAAACAAAACCACCGCTTGATGGGAAGAAAACATATCCTTCTATCTCAAACACCCACATTTGCTGCGAAAAGAAGCCTGCCTTAATGTTAATGATATATCATTAGCAAACAACACTGGTGTGGTTCTTAAGGGATTCTTTTTCACAATCTTAAAGCCTATGCTATGTGTGATGTATGTATGTGGATACATTTAATGGATTTTTTCCCTAAATGCATTTTTTGTATACATCAATAAATATAAAATGTATATAGCATTAGGGGAAGCAAAAAACTCAACATACACAAAGTTGTAGGTGATTAAGAAGAATCAATACTCAAGTAAGACCCATATTGTGCCATTGTATCAGTACCATATTCCAATGGCCATTGACGGACTGCTATGTTCAATCATGGTTAAACAATCACATCACAATAGCTTCTGAAGCTCACAGAAAAATGCTTCTTTCAACCTGTTGATATTAGGACAGAAGGAGCTATACACATATTTCTTTGTACAATACAAACTGACTAAACCTTGGCTTAAAAAAACTTCTTGGCATTATTCCTAAACTTTTGGGGGTTGGATGCACTTTTTGTGAGTTGTCTTGGATACAGGTTTCAATTAAATTAATGTTATGTAGTGTACTTTATACATTTCAGTATGTATATCAGTAAGCAATTGCCAATGGCTCCCTTTCCATAAGACTGTTATTTGACTGTGCTACAAAACAGGCCTATGGGCAATGTTAATTAGATTAGGAAATCTACCACCACCAAACGTGCTGTAACATTTGTATATATTCATACTAGAAGTGAGCTGACAGTGGTAGTTTCTCTCAACAGCAACGGAAGCTTCTGCAAAAGCTTTAAGTCAATGGTGGTGAATATTCAGTCTTAAAAATAATTTGAACATGTAATAAACACCTCAAACACTGCATAAGTTCTCAGATAGACATCAATATCATGTCAGTATAAGTGGATTGTTGAAGTCAGCATATTTCCAGGCAGGGGATCAGTCAGTCTGATTCCTCACTGATTCCATAAAAAGAAAGCTGGCAGCTCTGTCTTTGTAAGACATTCATTTGTTGACAACACAAAGTAACAGAATCAAATCTAACTCTGTGAAACTTCAACTGACCGCAGGACTGTGTTGTGCAGCAGCCTTCTGTTTTGTTGACCAGCTGCTGACCCGGCCCGCTGCAGACAGGGCTCTGCACTGTGGGGCAGGTGGCAGGCTCACACTGGATGCTCATGGAATCCTTGTCACACTCACATATGTTGCAGCCACTTATCCATGTATCACCAGGCTGTTTACGATAGGACACAGTTGAGACACTCAGCTCATGCTTTGCTAGTGTACCTGATTATATGACATATATATATATACTGTATATGTGACATATTATCTATATACAGATTTAAATATCATCTATAAACACATTTACATATATTACCTCTTTGGGTCCACCATCAGGTCCAACACAATCTGAAATTCCAAAAGGAACAAGTCACATGAAGGTGTGCTTCAGGTTTTAAGAAACAAATATTGTATGACGCAGTCAGAAATAGGATATAGGATCTGCTCTTACCACAGGAGGCAACACATGTATCATAGACAGTGTTGAATAAGACGGTGCCAGTTGGACAGAAGCAGCCCTCTTTGGTGTTGTTAGTGGATGCTTTACTACCTGTCTCGAACTTCTTGTTGTATCTGATTTCAGAAATTGAATAACTGGTTAATACAGTGATGAAAGGACTCTAAACTGTGTACACAATTATTAGGCAAATTTGTATTTTGACCATATCATAATTTGAATGCATATTTTCCATTCCAATCTGTATAAAGCATATGAAAGAGGGTGTAAGGAGATCCAACACCCTATATCAGGGGTATTCATCTTAAATTCAACAACTGTGTCACATTTTGACTTAGATTATATCAGTCTCAACACATCTTAACAATTGAACAGTGAGACAGTTTCTCTGTCCCTTTTATATCCCACCCCCCACTTGCTTTTGTTCAGTGAGAGAACTGAGCTCTAGTTTGTCCTGCCAGGAACTAAAATCTGCTTATTGACCTCAGTTCAGACTCGAGTGGGTATATTGGCACTTTTAATGAGCGCCACGTCTCTGAGCGTATGAGACACACTGGTTCTGTGCTCCCAGTGGCAGGATGAACATGGATGAGTCTGTCCATTCTTGGTAAAAGCTCTGTTTTCACTGTCCACTTTTCTCTTCTTAGAGAGCACCATGGATACTTATTCTTCTCCCCCTGTCTGCCGCACGCTTGTCTCTTCTTCTGTGTTTATCTCCCTGTATCTTTCACTCTCTTTCGCACCCGCTCAGCGCCGGTTAGAATAGAAGCACCCCATCAGAACTGAAAATCCCGTAAGCATTTATTGATTATTGGTCCGGGTCTGTATAGGTCGGCGTCTGGGTCCAGGTCCGCGGTCTGCCATTTGGTGATGGAACCCATTACTCTGCACTGCTGTCATATTCTAAAACTGTGACCTACCTGAAGGGCCCAGAAGTCTCAGGTGTTCAGAGACATGGCCAAGGTAAGGAAGGCTGAAACCACCACTGAACAAGACACATGAGTTCAAACATCAAGACTGGGCCCAGAAATATCTGAAGACAGATTTTTTAAGTTTTCTGGACTGATGAGATGAGGGTGACTCTTGACGGACCAGATGGATGGGCCCGCGGCTGGATCAGTACCAGGCCCAGAGCTCCACTTCAACACCAAAAAGGTGGAGACTGGGTTGTGGTATGG
>NW_011360957.1:0-2586 GCF_000735185.1 Notothenia coriiceps | reverse complement strand
TTTGCGGGGTCATGGTTGAGGAGGTCCAAGCAGATCTATTGTTGGCTGCACAAGCGTGCGTGTGTGTGTGTGTGTGTGTGTGTGTGTGTGTGTGTGTGTGTGTGTGTGTGTGTGTGTGTGTGTGTGTGCGTGTATCATGGTGAATTTCTCATAGTGTTCACCACATCAATCAACATCTCACTAAAAGCTGCAGCATGCCAACTCTTCTTCTCTCTCTCCTCCACTCCTCTTGCCCATTTCCTCCCATTTTGCCATCCGCCGCACAATGAGAAAGCCTCTTGGCTTTTATTAATAGTTAAAGTGGCCCCGGCCTGTCACTGGGGACAATAACTGCAGCCCTGTTAATAAATAAAAATAATAACTAGGAGATGGAGACAGAGGGAGTGCAATGGAAAGAGAACAGGCGACACTGCCATTTGTTGTTCCCTCTCACTTGTCAAAGCTCTTTGGCTTAAAAGCCTCTGTCATTGTTGAGGGAGAGGGGGCTGCAGGGAGAGGGGGAGAGAGGGGGAGCGCCAGGGGCTAATAGCACCTGTTGGGGTGATGGTGAGACAGCTGTCGGCGAGGAAGGGGGGGGCACAGGAGGACACTCTTTCTTCCTCTCTACGCATGTTTCGTTCCTTACTGCCTGTTTTTACAACAGCTTCTTTCTCAGTCCGCCTCCCACTCTCACCCCACCGCTAACCCATTCCCTGAAGGCTACAGGGGCTTCTGACAGAAAGCACTAGGGCACATCAGTGCAAGCTAACTGGCTGAGTGGCAGCGTCAAAAACACAAGGACACACCAGTCAGAGTCCAAGGACGCTGGAGGGATTTGCAAAGGCAAGAACGAGGGATGAGAAATAGAAAGGGTGTGCCGTTGAGTCTTCACAACGTGTGTGTGTGTGTGTGTGTGTGTGTGTGTGTGTGTGTTTCTGAATGTGTGGCCGCTGTAATCAATGGAGCGGGAGTGCTGTAGTCTTGAAGCCAGAGTAAAGGACCTGATTCAGGCCTCTGGGGAGGCTGCAGGCGCGCGCACGCACACACACGCACGCACACGCGCACACACACACACACACACACACACGCACACACGCACACACACACCAAGGTCCAGTATGTAGGACACGCTGCAGTGCCTTCTGTGTGTGTGTGCAGTCTACGATCTCTAGCATGCGTCCTTGTTTGTGTGTGATCATGTGTCATTATAAATCCTTTAAAAGTCTCCAGGTGGTTTCTCATCCTCGTCACATTCACTCCGTTGCAGGGAGAAAACATAGAGTGATGGAAAGAAAAGAAAGAAGTGTGTGTTTGAATGATGGGTAAAAGTACTTAGACGTTGTTGTTGAGTGTGGTGGCTGTGTGTGTGCTCATGTCTCACTTAGTGGAGAAAACGAGCTAAGCTGTTGAGCTCAACACACCGGACATCTCCCTGTCTCTCTGGAAAGCATTAGTGTGTGTGCAAGCTGTCTCATACCAGTGAGATTAAGACTTCCTTTTTACTTAAATCAGTGTTGTCATTATGGAAGAAAAAAATAATCCGGGGACAAACAAACTTTTGGCCTGCCATCAGCAGTTGCCAGTGTGTGTGCAGCTATAAAGCGCATTCAAGTGTATATGTTGTTCATGCATGTGGCTGTGTGTTTTGCCGCTGTCTGTGCATTCATGTGTGTGTGTGTTTGCGTTGGCTGATAGGGTTAATCTCCCCACTCAAAGTGTAAAACCTCTTTCCTTAGCAAGGCCTCGCATCCCAAGTGCAGATGGCTCCCAGTAAATAGACTCCTCTCTCTCCCTCACACTTCCAGTCTCCCTTCATTTCCTTCGCTCCCCTTTGTTCGTGGCAATAACAGTCGACAGGGTGATGTCAGTACGCGCACATGCATGTGTGTGATCGCTTTTAGTGCATGTATATGCACACATGTAGGGTTGAACATGTGTATGCTGTCATGTGTGACATTTCCACTTCCCCCACTGTGTGTGTGTGTGTGTGCGTGTGCGTGTGCGTGTGCGCGTGTGTGTGTGTGTGACCAACCATAGTTAGGATTGTAATTAGTGATCCTGTGGATGTGTGTGTGTGTGTGTGTGTGTGTGTGTGTGTGTGTGTGTGTGTGTGTGTGTGTGTGTGTGTGTGTGTGTGTGTGTGTGTGTGTGTGTGTGTGTGTGTGTGTGTGTGTGTGTGTGTGTGTGTAAGGGTCTGTGGAGTGTGTGTTGAAAACAAAGCGCTGGCTGATAATGTGTCCATTGTGGCGGGTGCATTAAGGCCCTCTTTGTCTCAGGGCCCACAGGGCTAATGATTCTCTAGCAGCAGGTGAGAGGGAAAAAGCCTCTCTCTTTCGCTCCCTCTCTCCCCCACTTGTCTCTCTCTTTATCTTGCGTTGCCTCTCTCGCTCTTTTCCCTTTTGCTCACTTGTTTTTGTTCTTCAGATTTCCTCTCTTTCGATTATCAGCTTCTCCCTTTCCACCTTTCTCTCCCTCTCTCTCCTGCTGATGCGGCCATTAGGCTGAGCTGCCTCTGCCTTTATTACAGCAAATGGACTTTAAATGAGCTTTATTGTCATGTTGGCCAGCCAACTGAATCCCTCTCTCTCTCTTTCCTCTACCCCCACC
>NW_011360956.1:0-2404 GCF_000735185.1 Notothenia coriiceps | reverse complement strand
ATGTTGGGCTATAAAGGAACTACAGCAAGGCCACTTGACTTCACGTCACCACCGCTAAGCTAAAGGTGGCTAATGTTGGGCTATAAAGGAACTACAGCACGGTCACATGACTTCACGTCACCACCGCTAAGCTAAAGGAGGCTAATGTTGGGCTATAAAGGAACTACACAGGGTCACATGACTTCACGTCACCACCGCTAAGCTAAAGGTGGCTAATGTTGGGCTATAAAGGAACTAGAGCACAGCCACATGACTTCACATCACCACCGCTAAGCTAAAGGAGGCTAATGTTGGGCTATAAAGGAACTACAACAAGGTCACATGATTTCACGTGACCACCGCTAAGCTAAAGGCAGCTAATGTTGGGCTATAAAGGAACTACAGCACGGTCACATGACTTCACGTCACCACCGCTAAGCTAAAGGAGGCTAATGTTGGGCTATAAAGGAACTACAACAAGGTCACACTCCGTTTCTAAATCCACCAGTGGGGTGTTTACTGATGTGTTTTATGAAGTAGAACAAAAACTGTGTTAACCACACACTTTATTTTAGAATAACAACCACAAACAGATTCAGAAAACCACTGACCTCCAGACCAAAGGACAGGAAGTGCTGAAATGATGACTAATTTCTGTGTTTTTGGGTCCCAAAAGAAGAGGTTTAATGTAAAATAAGAAAGGTCTGAGGCACTGTTCTGGTAAAGAGATAGAAAGCCTTTAATCAGATGGATTTCATGTTTGAATAAAACTGAGTTCCTGCACAAACAGCTTTCTGCAGGGGGTGAAATGATTAAAGACTTTTTCACTTTTGGCCAGAGGAGTAGATGTAATATTGAACCAGCAATGAATTTTAAAACACCTTTTTACAATGCACTGCCTTTGTCTAATGTGCAAAACACTGCCCGTGTTATGAGTAAATGATTGCTGTTTTGGGGATAATCAGGTTAGATCGTCAACGTTAGCAATAATGAACACAAAAATAACATTTAGACACTTTTCTGAACAATATAAGAAGATATTATTAAGCTGTGTAAAGCAGCTATTATGGATTTTCTTGTAACAAATGACAATGTGAAAGAGTGTTGATGAATCTTATCGAGTATAATCTCATGAATCTGTGTCCAGTTCGGCTTTACGGAGACTTACTTTCAGTTTAATCAGATTTTTAGCTGTCCCGCCCACAAATAATGCTTTTCTCTGGAAATACTGTAAAAAAGCCACTGTTCACCATCTGCTCATCCTCACACAGCAACAAGACACAATTAGGAGGATAACTGGGATCATAGTGGAGGGTCTAACACATCAAGAGACAAATATTCTGTCCTTTAAGAGTCCGTAGAGACCCCAAGTGTCTCGTATCTTCTAAGAGTCTTATTTTCACAGCCAAAAGAAGCATTTATTGTGTGTTGAATGTCAACTTTTATGAGGTTTTGCGATCACAAAATGCATGCTGATTAGTATTCTCTCAACACAACACCATCGTAGATCTTCACCTATCGATGTCCGCTGATTGCTTACGCGCATTTCCTGCCTTTTCCAATAATGTTTTTCATGATCTGACTCCCATTTCTTCCAGGTAGGAGTCCCATTAACAAGAGAAGACCATGAAATAAAGCTTTCCTACAAAGATCAGAATCAGAGGGGAAATTGACATTGTTATACATGAGAGTAACACATGCGTCACTTCCGGGCAAAAATGACTGCTCCGCCCGCTTTTGGAGGAAAACAAAGCTGTCATTTGAATGGCGGTCAATTCAAATTCTGAAGTTTTTGCCAATCCGATCAGAAATGTAAGAAAACTGCGGATTTTTGGATCTTCAAAGAGCCCGATTACAATGGCCAGACAAGCGAACAATTCCATTAAATAATTGGAAATCGACGATCGGGCTCGATATATGGTTAAATATAGCAGTAGGCGATCGATGTCCATAGATGAGAGTAACATCTAGATCACTTCAGGGCGAAAATTACGGCCCGCCCAGTTTTGGGGGAAACAACACTGTAATTTCAATGGCGATCAAGCCTGAAGCCACAGAGCTCTTCTTTTACTGTCCTTTTTTCTTAGAGGAAGTACAGAAAAACGTAACTGTGGATTTATTTTCATGTTTGAGGTGCAATAAACGACACAGCAGCTTTTTGGCATTATAAAACGCCGGGTTACGTATTGTAACCCTTGTTATATTAACACAGACGGAGCCCTCTACTGGACTCTATCGTTACTACCCTCGATGCAATCATTCACCTACTGAGATTTCTATAGAATTAGCCGGCCTTGGGGCGGGCCTACCGGAATGCGCGCGCATCTTACCGTATAAAAGGAGGCCTCGCCTCCTGACTATCATCCTACACCTCTCTTCAGCAAGCGGTATAGGACAGACAGTGCCCTAAGTAAAGGGCTCCGCC
>NW_011360955.1:0-2203 GCF_000735185.1 Notothenia coriiceps | reverse complement strand
GTCTCCTCCTGATAGGTGGAGAGTTGCCCATATAGGCGGAGCTCCTTGTTTCTGACGTCAAGAGATATTTCAAATCTGTATCAGATCCGTTGCAGCCCCGTTTTTAGAGATTTGGGTATGGAGGAAAATAGAGAGGGTTGTGTTTTCTGACTCTTGGTGAGTTCCCTGGAACACCGGGCACACATATTCATGTATAAAAGACATACGAAAGTGCATTTTGCATGATAGGTCCCCTTTAAGGTTAAAGTACCCATAACTACCAGCTGGTTTAAAGAATAACTGACCTCCCTTTATATATTGTGGCTTTAAGTGGGGAAAAATTGACTTTGTGACCCCTAGACTTGAGTTAAAGTTCTTAAAGCAAGTTAACATTTTTACAGACATTAGTGGTTTCCAGATGATTGCATTTTAATAGGCTTTAAAAGGTAAAAAAACTACATATTTCCATGAATATCAATCCCTGCTCCTTTTCCCACGTTACCCCATGCAGGAAATGTTACTGAACATTTCATTGATGGACTGCATATGTGGAAGGGCTCTAAGAAGCTTTCCACTGTGTTAGTATTGGAGCATTTTAGCATTTATCTTACTGCTGTACTGAGCCTCCGATGACTGTAGCTGTAGACCCTTAGCCTTGTTGTAAAATAGCTACCACTAAGATCAATAAACTGTGTTTTATGCGTTAAAAAGGTCCTGAAAATATGTAAAATACAAGTACAGCACAAATCATTATTGTTTTGCCAGTCGTTCCCATTTTACTGCAGTCATATTATGTGTTGTGTGTAGCAGCAGTTGCTTCTGGGCAGGTCGGCCTTCTCTGCATAATGTTTGTGAGCCAGTGTCAGATAAGATCCAAATATCATCCTCCAGACTGCCAACGTCTCATAGAATACACTTCAATATTTCTATTTTTAGACACAGAAGTCATGTCAACACTGTGCCAAAACATCAAAAAGGGAATGAAACTACTATTGCTTTCTGTTGGCTTTCGGTAAAAAAAAGCAACAAAACAGTGAAACCAGCGAGTCTCACGTGGCCAGGCGGAGTAAAGTGCACCTGATACACCCGAGGGGATTGGCTCTCATCCCAAGGACACATGGTGGAGGGACTCTCCCTGAGAAGAGGCACTCGTAACCAGACCAGTGACTCACTCCTGCTGGCCATGTGCTGCCTGTTTGTGTGTGAGAGAGGAGCGTGAGGCATCGAAACAGAAAGCGAGACATGAAGAGAGAGGGAGGCAGGGACACAAGCAAAGTAAAGCTCAACAAAAATGTGCAGTGATAGTAAAAGCAAGCAGAGAATACCTATCTTTTGCAGATTGTTCATATCCATATCGCCCATCCATAATTGGTAACTCTATTATATTTCAAGGGATAGACATGTTTCTTCTTCAGTATCTTTCTTGTTTTCATAACAAAACAGTGGAAGAAGAAGCTAAAAGGCCAATTGTTTGTATAGTTCAAGAGTAGTAGAGGTTGTTGTTTGTGTCGGAAATGGACATGAGTTAAAATTCAAAGCAGGACAACACATGTTATTTTTAAAGAGGCCCTATTATTCTTATTTTCAGGTGTATATCATTAGGTTATTATTTATCATGCTCATGTTCACGTTAGTATTTAGTCAGACGTTTGAGATATTGAGGACCTTCTTTTGTGGATAAACCTATGCCTTATTGGGTGGAGAGAAGTCTTTAAAGAGTCCTCTCCTGCTGATGTTCAGGTATATATCAGTATGTAGTGTCTCTACTTTAAAGAGTCCTCTCCTGCTGATGTTCAGGTGTATATCAGTATGTAGTGTCTCTACTTTAAAGAGTCCTCTCCTGCTGATGTTCAGGTGTATATCAGTATGTAGTGTCTCTACTTTAAAGAGTCCTCTCCTGCTGATGTTCAGGTGTATATCAGTATGTAGTGTCTCTACTTTAAAGAGTCCTCTCCTGCTGATGTTCAGGTGTATATCAGTATGTAGTGTCTCTACTTTAAAGAGTCCTCTCCTGCTGATGTTCAGGTGTATATCAGTATGTAGTGTCTCTACTTTAAAGAGTCCTCTCCTGCTGATGTTCAGGTGTATATCAGTATGTAGTGTCTCTACTTTAAAGAGTCCTCTCCTGCTGATGTTCAGGTGTATATCAGTATGCAGTGTCTCTACTTTAAAGAGTCCTCTCCTGCTGATGTTCAGGTGTATATCAGTATGCAGTGTCTCTACT
>NW_011360954.1:0-3533 GCF_000735185.1 Notothenia coriiceps | reverse complement strand
TTCTAACAGATAAAACATAAACCGATCTGTTATATCAATCTTGGACCTAGTCATAGTAACTAGGTATGTTATTAAGTTACAGTTTCCATAGAATCGTCTCTTTGCTAATTGTTACGTTAAGTGAGCTGACGCCAAGCTCAGAGGAAATGCAAAGAGGCTACATTTAGTATATAATACAGTTAAGTGTTAGTTAATGTAGAAATGTATGTTCGTTCATGTGCAGACGTATATATAGTTTGTTAATTGAATAATTCATATCCTGCAAGACTCCTAAAGAAGTCATGAGATGATGACCTTTCGACATCTGGAACATGTCCAAGTTTAGGAGACCTGACAATGTGTGCGTTAAACATGTTTAGGGAACATGTTCGTGTGTCATTTGGAAACGTATATCTGCCCCTGTGTTTCTTGTATTCGTGGGAGCATTGCTGTATGATTGCTTGAGAGCAGGTAATGTGTCCCCATTGTTGTTTGGTGGTGCACAACTAAATAATAATGATTAATCTCAACTATTTCTGTGTTTGTGTTTCATTGATTCCTCTCTGTTTCATTCTTTCCTGTTGTGTTATGCTGGATCGCCACAACAGTAACATTGTACAACTTGAGTTTAAGTTAATTTAAGTGTGCCATGCACTCTAAAAGTTTGTGCAGTGTGTAAATACACTAGCTAGAAACGTTTTAGTTGGCTAATTGCAAATAATAACATACTGCTCAATTTATTTAATCAAATAAAGTGTGGCCTCCTTACAGCTTCAGTTCATTAAATAGAGAAAAAACCCACATGTGTACCTCTTATTTTTGATAGTGCTGTGTTCACTGTATCATGAAACGTTGCTATGTATCCAAGATTGCAGTCAGTGCGGTTGAGAAGTGTCCAGCCTTCCACACTTAACGTTTTGGACGTTATCAAAGTAACATCCGAGTGCACTGCCTCTTGCCTAGATTAGCATTGGGACACACTTATGCACTCAAAATATCACATGCAAATACTGAAGCATGCACATGGAGGCAAGTGTTCTTCCTGTACAAACCCTGTAAAAAGGCCCTTAAATAAGCACTTGCCCCATGCACAACGACGCTTGACAGGCCTGTGCTATGATTGGACGGTTGCTGTTGGGGGCGGGGTCATAATGTAAATAAGATGTGTTATCAGTGGTTGTTATTTGTTTAGGTTACTGATCCTGAGGCTAACTAACTAGCAAAGAAGCTATGTGCTCTTGGTGATGGAAAGAGAAGGATGAAAGGAAGATGGAGGCCGAAGTGAACGACAGCAGGGCACTGCAGCACACAGGAGCCAGATGAAAAAGGAAAAACTGACAAAAGCAAAAGAATCTCTTATTTATTTCATTCAGTGGATCTTAAAAAACGCTCAAGAGGGGAGCATGACGGAGGAGCTTATTGGATTTATTTCACACTATCTTTCTTTCTAGCGCACTTCCTCTCTCTTTCACCCTCTCTCTCTCTCTCTCTCTCTCTCTCTTGCAGCCCTACACACATTTTCATTAGGGCCAACGTATTAGACACACTTTCACACCATCAGACATGTGCCTTCACAATTAAGATACATCTCTTTCTCTGTGTCTTCCCTTCATTCACTCTCCACTTCCTCTCCTTCTTAATCAATCAATCCAACTGTCAGTCCTTCGCCAAATCAGTGTCCAACACACACACACACACACACACACACACACACACACACACACACACACACACACACACACACACACACACACACATACATTACACCCTTACACACATTTTCATTATGCACGCACATTAGGAACGCTTTCTCATGATCGCTGACCTTGTCTCCTCTGTCGCACAAACAAACATTTTGACCACAAGAATCTTTAGCTTCAACGTAATGTTTAAATGTGAAATCTTTGGAATTGAAATCTGGTCAGAAATATTTCTTTCAGCCAAATGAGGCAGAACACATCTTTCTAATCTCCCACTTTCAATTTGCACACACACTCTATACACACAATTTCCTGAGGCTGCTTCTCGGGACATCCAAGTCATAAATCTAAGTTTTGACATATTAGCATTACGCCAGAATCATGCCACCTCACCATATGTCCTCTCTGCACGCTGGAGTCCTTCCATCTGGTAAAACACACAAACACAAACATGAAAACAGATCCACACACTCTGTAATATCTCACAGATCCTTAGTCTTTATTGCATAAAAGCACATGAGTGTGTGTGATGTCCTCTGACTGTGAGTGTATCCATCTCTCTCACTTTGCAGTATGCTTGTGTTGTCAGTCATCTTGCACTTCCTCTATCTTCCTCCAAACAGTTTGTCTTTCACTCTCTAATTTCTCTGTGGTTTTCCGTTTCCTCTGATTTCTTCCTCTTGTATTGCCTGCCCTCCTCCTCCTCCTCCTCCTCCTCCTCTTCCTCCTCCTTCTCTTCCTCTCAGTCTCTGAGCACTGGCCAGAGGCGTGAGAAGGTTCCAGCTCACTGAGCAGAAACCCTGCAGTCCTCCTCCTCCTCCTCCTCTTCCTCCTCTCTTCAAGAACTACAGCGTCGTCCTCTCTTCATCCTCCTGAAAGTGAGAATGGAGAAAAGCCAGGACGCATCAATGATTTTTAAACTACAATTCCCATGATGCTTTTCTGCATAAGGGCCTGTGACCTCCTCACCCCGCTGCCTAGCAACACCAGGGTCATAAGTGAAATGGTAATCAGGCTTTTTATAGGAGTTCAGACGGTATCTCTCAGCTGTCAGGAGTCGTGCTGGTGTTCAGACATAAAAGACACGATTGCTGATGACTGGAAAAAAACATTTATTATTTCTAATTTATTACGTTCTTTATGTTTATCTGTTACTCTGATTACGAGTATGTCCTTGGACCGTCACATCGGACACAGAAAGACTTCCAACAAAACCCCACAGTTGATGGGGAAAGAAAATGAAGAAACCTCAGGGAGAGCAACAGAGGAGACATCCCTCTCCCAGGCAGGACAGAAGTGGAAAAGATGTTGTGTGTAAAAGATAATGCATTTACAACATAGGTAGTTCAAACACTAGAAAACATCAAGTGTCTGTTTGGAAGAAGATGAAGATGGATCCAGGTGGGTGTCAACAACCCTCTGGCTGCCATCAAAGAAGCAGAAAGGTGAGCGTCAGGCAGCTCCTCAGCGACAGGGACAGCCACGCCTCAATGCTGACTACTGCCAAGGCAAGGCCACTTTTCAACACAAGGCAATTCAAAGTGCTTTCCAAACATTAAGAGCATAAAACACATTAGAAACATTAAAAAGCAAAGATAATAACACATTAATACATGAATAAAAGTTACAATGCAGTGTAAGATATATGTATTTTTCTTTTTTGTATTACTTTTAATATAATATACTTTCATATTGTTTTAATATTGTCTGCTTATCTGTATTATTGTGTTGCATTGTTGGAGAAGACCTAAGATTTTCAACGACATAACTACTCTGCAGCTATGTTAGTTTGACAATAAAGAACCTTGAAGATGTGAATAGTTCAATTCAAAGTAGCGGCAAAAAGAAAGTCTT
>NW_011360953.1:0-6919 GCF_000735185.1 Notothenia coriiceps | reverse complement strand
TAGCGCAGCATTATGCATTTGTTTACATGCCCACCGGAACCCCGAGGCATTACCAACAGATCAACGCACAATCAACCCATACAGGACATCTCTTTCTCCACATTAAGTGTTAGACATTAGAATTGACTATTCTTGTCTGTCACATACTCTTCTTGTCTGTCACATAAGTGGCGCAACTGAAGCGGTATTGCGCTAAAGGGAAATTATGTTGACCGGAATGATTTAGATTTGCCGAGTAACGGGAACTCTGACGTCGCCATTTTGTGTGCTTCGCGGATGCGCTCGGCTCCTCTCGACTGCTGCTCGGGTCGGTCTGCTCGGTCAGCTTCCGGATGAGAAGGCATTCGTTCGACCTACTTACAGTAGATAACATTACAACATTTTTAACAGGGGCCATAATAGTGTAAATAATGTTTATTTTGGCAGTTATAACTGAAAGTAATGTTTTCTACTTTTTTACATCTGGGAAAGCATTTGCCTTCATCAGATGAAAAGTGTCTTGACCAAAAACTTAAGTATTTCTTATAGCTATGCAGGGCATGCAAGCGAGCAAACACAAACAACAAACAAGTGAAATGAAGAATACAATTGAACAATATAATATTGTGGTGGTTCATCTTATAATTCAGTCTAGAGAATGCAACAGACAGCATCTACAGTAAGACCTGCAAAAATCTAAATGTTCTAGGGGGAGGCCCCCCAAACCCTTCGTGCCATGTCGTCCGCACGCATTTTTCAGGGCAATCTCTATTGGGCTCAGGGCCATCTGTAAATTAGCTTAGATGGCCCTATGGGCCATCTCCCAAAATCCTTAATGTCATGCACTGCAATTAAAAAAGGGTTTGAACAGTTTGAGATTCATAGAGAGAACATAATGCATACAATTAATGTTCAGACCATCGATTAGACTGCTGTACAAAAATACAGATAGCTTTTTATGATATACCTACATTAAATAATCTAATGAATATCAGTATCAATAAAACAACTTCCAACAAAACTGCAATGAATGCCATATCTGGTACCAGTATTATATTTATTAATTTACATGCGGGTTGGAGAAGTTTTCTCTGCAGTTTGTGCACGCTTTAATATTACACAACACAAGAAGGCAACGGTACCTGCAGATAACACACAGAGACTGTCCGAGTCTGTGGCGAAAGTGTTAATTGTGTGTCTCCTATTCAAACACGCGTTTAACCCTGTATAGATCAATCACTACATGTAATCCGACTGTACCATGATTGTACAATGTGAAATGTGAAATTATTTTAAAGTTCAAAAAGGAAATAAACTACCTCTGGAGGCTTTGCAGACCATTAACATGTCAAACACCTGAAGAACACAATACAGGATAGGGAACACCACAAAAAGAAGAATAAGAGCCCTCAAAGGAAAAATGAGATTAGAAATGTACCATCTTTGACGCTGATTGCCGATTTAGTGTCACAATTCGGTTGTGAACATAGTTTTTCACGACCTTCCAGGACCTTTTGTTTAAAGGACTCTCTTTTTCGATGCATTGAACGCAGTCATCCTTTCCTGGAACTCGCCGTTCATCCAAGAATTTTTGGAGATGTTTTTTTATCGCAGTCCTTTCATCTGCAATCCAGGGCCGCTTGTTTTGAACTGATAAATGTGTGACCTTAAGTCTTACGTATTTTTGTGATATTTTTGGAATGCCTTAAGTGACTCTGTATAATTTACATTACATTTACTTTTGTGAACTTGGACTCAGCGATTTACAGATTAGATTTTGGAGATCAAAGGCTAAGGTCACTGATTAAACAAAACACACTTTTTTTACGTAACTTACAAAAACAATATTTATACTCATGACAATTTCACAAACATTTCTTTGAGGATTGAATCATAAAGTGATTTATTATATTATAATATCATATAATGTATTTTAATTACCACTGTCTTTCTCTCCCTCCTTTAATTTCTTCCTCTTGCCTGCTTCTTCTTTAGGAGTGTTTTAGCCTGGCCTTTTCCTGGGCTCTGATCTATAACAGCAAAAGAAAAACATTCGTTTATTTTGGTCAAAGAGACCTCAGGTACTATAAGGTTTATGTGTGTTCAACTGCTGACATTCAAATCCAACCACCAGGAGCTAACAGCTAATTGCTGGTACAGAGGTAAAAATTGTGAGCAACAACACTAGTAAATATGAGAGGGAATTATTGTAGTAACCTAACAACCTTGCTGTATTGTGTAAAAAGTGCTGTTGAAATATGTTTGCTGATTGTATTTATAGAGCAATACAATAATTCAGGAGCACATATTAATATTCTTTTGTGTCTGTGTAAGTATACAGCTGTCTGGAAGTAAGTGGTCCTTTTAGATTAAAATAACTGGAAGTGATAAGACAATAAGAGGTTAATATTCGCCTGACAGAAAAATAAGCTTGAAAGGCTATGCTTTTGTGACTTTTTTTTAAACTTACCCTTTTTTTTCTCTATTGCTTTCTTTGTCTGTGTGACCTTCTGTGGGACACTTTTGGCCTGGCCCTTTTCTGGGCTCCGATCTACAATAGTAACAGGCACACATTCATTTCTGTTAGTTGATAAGAACTAACTTATCATTTATAATTAGGTTCATGTGTATGCATCTGCTGATATTCAAATCAGACCACCAAGACCTGAGAGCAGGGTGCTAACTGATATTTCAGTGTATACAAATGAGAGAATCAGTATGTCCTTACAGTTTACAAAAACAGTTTTACCAGGGGGGCAATGATTTATCTTCCACAACAATGACAGTTAATATTTACTATGATGAATTACCTGTCTTAAATGAGCTGTAAACTCGACTAAAATTATACTGATGATTGAAGTATGAAAAACACCAGCACATTTTCTGTTAGATTTTCGCCCCAAAATATCATTATAATAATTGAAGCGTCATATTCACCATTTGAACCTTCACTATCAGAACCACCATCTGAAAAACAAGAGAACAGGAGTGACAGGAGTGACATGAGTGACAGCTCATACTATGCTGTGTAGGAAAGGAGACTAGCAACTGTATCTGCTTCATCTTGATATCATAAAATGTGTATATGAATGGTCTTTGCCCTTCTTTTTTTAAACGCACCACGTAATTTTCCGTTTCAATTCCAAAATTTTAAAAGAAAGAGGTCAAACGTTTAGATAACAAAAATATCTTTATTCTTTTAAGCTTTAACTGACATTTTTACAAATAAAAAATATACATGCAATACAAATGTATTGCACAATAGCTGTGCTTTATTTTAACTGAGCTATGCCTGTGGCCTGCTATTAACAGGCATTACACTGTGCCTTGTCTTTTTCTTTTTTAGTGTAGTGGAGCCTCACTTCAGACCGTTTACCGCGGTCCATCTTTGGTGTTATGAAGTGACTGAGCTCGTGAACTGTCTACGGGAGGGCGGGGGGAGCCTCGCTGCGGGGCAATTGTGGACCTCTGTCGCCTGTCAGCGCAACTTACATGATGCTGTTTAAAAAAATAAAGGGTCTACCGCGTTAAGCAGAACCAAAATTGTGTATTTTGTATGGGTACCCGGTACCCGGCATTTTCTTATCGGTTCTCATCTGGAACCGAGTTTCGGTTCCCCACCCTAACGCAGCAGCTCTCTACATAGTATCTGCATCATGACATCATCTAAGCCAGACTGCACAAAAGAGTTCAGCTGTACCATCAGAGAATGGGTTTCACACCACTGTCTCACTCTCCTGTACATCAGTAAGCAGCAGACTTTAGGCATACTTTGTTGAATTAATGTGTTATTTAATGGTGCGTTGGTTCTTCTGACTCAAGTATAATGTAACTGTAATAGTAATTTATTTCAAGTCCATCAGCTGTCAGAACTTCACCTTTGCTTAGTGCACTCCTAATATGTATTTAGCAGTTTAGTGTTGTCTGGTTTTTTTCTTCAAAATACATAGTGGATGGAATATTCACCATTCTCATATGTTTCATTTTCCATATCCGAGCCCTCATCCTCATCACTCCTGACAGGTCTGTCCTTGGGGGTGGAAAGGTCGGAACCTCCATCTGAAAACATGAGCAAACAGAAAGTGGCACCTTGTAATACAAGGGTTGGAAAGGAAGATATACTGAAATCATTCAATATCTGCCAATTGAAAGCAGATTGTTTACGATACATTATATAAACTATTGCAATCCAATACATCTATTTGCAATAAAGTCAACATAAATAAATGAAATCGTTTTCATTTATGTTCAGGTCACACTGTCTTTGATTCATTTATTTTTTGTCAAGGTTTTTGAGAGGATGATAGTGATGGCGTTTTACTGGACTGCATTTTATTCTGTCCACCTTTATGTATGTTAATAGGTAGTGGAAAAAACAGAGTCCTCTCACAATACAATGTAGTCCAGAACAACACCACCTTAATATATAAAACATATAATGTATAGAGCTGTTGGATTGAATATTAATAGACTGCACAGGTGTTAGTACTTAAATTACTAAAAGTGTAATTAATTGATTATATTTAATTAGTTCTGAAGATAAAATGATTAATGAAATATTAACTGAAGCTCTAACATACCCTCACGTTCCTCCATAACAAATATAGAATAATAAAAGTAGGATAAATAAAGTAAAAAGACTTCGGATGGGCTTAACAAAATGCTTGTACAAATTATACTATTGATCTGCAGATTTCACCGGACAGCATGGAGTAGTTGTTGACATTTCAATGTTTTGACCATACTATGCAATTCCAAGACCAGATAAATAACTAAACCAAGCTCTCCTTTGCCTATGAATTATTGTTCCTGTTCTTTTGTAAGAAAGGAAATGGCTTTCTAAGGTATTTGGCTACATGTATGAAAATATTGATTATGCATCAACAATAAAACAGTTCAGGACAAAATCAGTTACAGTGCATACATACCACAGAGAGAAAGATTAATTGTGTCCAGGTTTTTTCCTGTTAAGGTCCCACTTCCTTGTTCCATAGCAAACAGAAGTTTGCTTATCTTGGCAATCTGAAATGTTTTGTCTGTCTGTAAAATTCACGGTGAACTCTGATGTCATGACCCATGAACCTTGCAACTTGTTCCAGCTCTTGCTCACTAAGATCCAGAAGTTGGCAGAGTGTGGCAACCTGTTTTCGTAACTTGGTGGACCTCAGAAGTTCAGGATTTTCTGCCTTGCTCTCATCTGCATATTTTCTCAGACAGTCACATCCACGTATGTTTGTCATTGCACCAGGTCGTGCAAAAAGATCGGGATTGTCAGCCGGGATGCCCGCTTCATCTCTCCATTTTATCAGCAAATCAATCGACTCCTTCATTCTTTCTGTAAAGAAAACAGGTACCTTCCTGCCTCTTTTCCCGCGGATTTCTATGCGGGTTAACAGCTTGCTTAGCTCCTTCTCTAATGGAGACAAGGTTTCATAAATGTCATCATTGATATGATTTGTGTTGACTTTCTTGTAGGTGTCAAGAGTCAAGCGTGTCGCTTCTCCTTCTCGTCGTTTGTTAAATATAATGACTTGCGCCAGAACTGCCTCGTTTAACTGCTTGTATGCTGGTAAGCTCAGCTGTTGTGACAGCTTCTCCCTTGCTTCGTCTTCCACAATCCTCAGATGGTCCCTCAGAGCCATTACGTTTTTTTGTGAGGGGGATGTCATCTTGTTTGTTCCAACTCTTTTCTTTTATAGTTTGGTGAGCACTAACAGAAACATAGTTCTTCTAGTTTTTCTCCAAAAGCTCAAATAATTTTTTTGCCCTCTTCTCACCCAGGTCATCTTCATTCATTAGAGTCTGTCCAATCAGGACTTCCACAGCTCCTTTCAAACTGAATCCAAGTTTGACTGCAGTGGAAGGTTTTCCGAACTCATTCTTGCTTGGACTAAACTTTGAAAGACTCTTAGCTGCATCAACAACAAGCTGGAATTTTGATGGTGCACATACATCTTCTAAACTCTTTACATTTTTGTCCATATCTTTCACAACCAACATAAACCGACCAAGCTCCCTCATTCTTTGAGCAATGTACTGATGTTTTGACTTAACACGGCCGTGTTTTGCATACAGTGAATCGCCATATCTGCAAATCAGAGAATCCCTCCTGATATGAAAGGATACATCGTCTTGTCTCATGTTGTTAATGATCTCCTGAGAACCACTGGAGGAAGTTGCTATTGGAAGCAAGCGTGCTGAAAGGCTTTGAACTCTTCCTCGTGTCTTTTTTTTGTCATCCGTTTCACTTGCTTTTTTGCTTTTGCATGAGGACTGATGTCGCCACAAATCCTTTTTTGCAAACATGCCATAGCAATACTGGCAAGGCAAATAGTCACTGACAGAAGCTTTACCAGAAGGCTGCTTCCAAGTCACTAATTCTCTTTTACCTTCTTCTAGGACTTTGGTGTTGTGCTTGAAGTCACCCCTATTTCGCAGTTGTTCCAAAAGACCTTTTCTGTCTTTTGATCCCAATCGAAAACTGAATGCATATGCAACATCCTTCATCTCCATATGCTTTCTCTCCAAATGCCTTGCCATCTTTAAATTTGAGATACCACAGTAGAGACAATAATGTTTTTTGTCCTATGCTCGTTTTTTGTCCTCTCTTTTTGTACATGTTTTGATGGTCACAGTTGATTTCATTTTGTCATCCTGTAGTTTTTTGCATACGTTTTGGGGTTCTTGTGTTTCTTAACAGTGTACGTGCCAAGTTGTTGATCTTTATCATTGCTTATCACTGTACTTTCTCCATCATCTGAAGATGTTGCACATGATGAACCCTTGTCGCCTTCTTCATTGCTGGAGGATGACTCGTTGTGACTGGGCTGGTAGTCTTTGTCCGATCCGGTCCAGCTTAATGAATTAGATTCAGAGCAATCTGTCTCTGACTCTTCCTGGAGATTAGTTAGCTGTAAGCAAAAGCATAACTGTTGTGAGA
>NW_011360952.1:0-2329 GCF_000735185.1 Notothenia coriiceps | reverse complement strand
CTAAATACACGGGTCTGGGGTAGAGTTCTTCAGAATTTACGAGGCAACTCTACCGTGAAGTCAGAACCTCTGACTCTTTGACTTGTTTTGTGAATTCTCCGGCCAAAGCTCCAAATAAACCGTCAGTGTTTGACATGAAAGCTCCAGCTCTCCTCGTGTCTCTCTGAGTCCTGACTCCTATTGCTTCAGAAGTTTCCCCCACACTCACCTGTCCCCTCTGGTCGTGCAGGTGTCTCCAGGTGTAGCTACAGCCGAGCCGCTCATCAGAAAACTCTTCCTGTTGCATCCTGCATATCCCACCATCCTGCTGGAGCTCACCAGCACCACGGACACCGCGGTCACCTCCGCAGGTGAGAGTTAAAGTCTTTAAAGGGACAGTTCGCCCCAAAACGTAGTGCTATTTATCAATATTACATTTTGGTGTGAGTTGTCGAGTGATGAAAGAATGGAAAGAGACGTTGCTGCTGAGTTTTTCAAATGTACATTAATACTTTGAGCACCACAAGCCAAGTGTGACTTTATATTGGAGTGAAAATGTATAAAATGCCACTACAGCTAATAGGAAAGGTTGTTATTTTTGATTTTGGCGTGAACTGTCCCTTTAATGCATAGCTTTCTTTATCATAATCGTCATCAATAACTCAAAAACTCAAATGACCAAGCAGCTGAAAACGATGCCAACGTAAGATGACTCAGTAAGACACGTGTTGAAGTTAAACACATCTTATGTTCTCCTGCAGTGAGTTACCAGGAGCGGCAGAAGGACGCCTCCTACATCACGGTCTCCTCCCGACCCACGTCCGACTCGGAGCCCGGCGCCCGGATAGTGAAGAGCATGAGCCTCCGAGCGGCCATCACTACTGGACAAACGATCAGACTGGAGGAGAGCAGCAAGCCCGGGCAGCCCGTGAAACCCAGCGCCTTCGAGATCAACAAGTTCTTCAGGGGGTTGACCTTCAAACGCCAGGTGAGGAAGACACACGTGTGAGAGACCACAGATTGTTTGAGTAATGTGGAATAGAGGTGCAGGAATGAGTCTGAAAGTCGGACATGAGTGAGCATTAAACCCTTTGAGCTTGTTAAATACGGTCTGTGGTTAAAACAAAGGTCATGGAAATTATGATTATCAGAGAATGTAATCCTATGATGTTATTTAACGTATATCTTTATTTTTATTTATTCTACTATTTCAACAATTAGACAGTTTATACATCCGAGAAACAAACACAATGAGTAGAAGCAGGAGGGCAGAAAGCAGCTTATACAGAGGTAGCTCTCCCGTTAGTCATCAAGTTGCAGGATAAAGAAAAAAAAAAGATAATTCCGTAATTAAATACCCACACAAATAAACAAAATTCTACATAGTTACATAGATATGTACATTTATACATAGATATACCCATTTCCAGGCTGAAAATACAATGATAAAGTAAAATAATAGTCCATGTTCAGATAACAAGACAGTTTCATTTTTCATCCTCTATATATAAATAATTATAAAACGGACAAGTCAAATCAAGCAATCTGATTGGTTCTTACCCGTGATATAATGAGCGTATACCACGGTTAGAATTGTAGTTACTTTTCACAAGTCAGTATCCCTCTGCGTCTGAGAAAAGCTACATCTGTTACATTACGTCCGTTACGAAACTAACTAACTAACAAAGCTTAAGATGGAAACATGTAAGGAGTAATGTGCAGCAAGGACTTAATGACCGTTGTTAAGGACGCTCACATCTGCTGAAAGAAGTCCGGTCGATTTAACTGTATACAGTTGGGCTGAAAAGCAAAACTGCATGCAGTTTGCTTTTCAAACTAGGACAAGAAAACAGCGGAGAAGTAACGGGGCAGAAACCCTCCTTTTTACGCAGCGGTCCAGACATAGACATCAAACGGCAAAACATATTCAGTTCCCAGTTCCTTTGGCATTAGGGCAGGGATATCTAGATACTTTCCAAGGGTTGACATAATGAATTGTGCTACTTTTAAAGCAAGCAACGATGTTTTCAAATCTGTAATCAAAAAGGTCCGCAAAAACACTATCGAAGCAGTTCCTGTCGTTGCTACGTAGTTCAAACAGTAACGGTCTCTTTTTCTTAGCGGATGCATGTAATTTTAAATCAATAATAGCCTACTATTTTTTAAATCAATAAAACATTTTCCAAATCTATAAAAGCATTTCAATTAATATTGGGAGTCATGTCGTTACTTTGTTGAGAATGTGGCTGTTATGGTTTAGGTGTGTTGCTTTCTCCCCTCCCCTCTGTCTTCTCTCTCTCTCCTGTGCAGTGTGGTGATCGTTAGAAGGCTCAGCTGGTTCACAATGAGG